>NC_057798.1:70773906-70774906 GCF_018294505.1 Triticum aestivum
CACACCATCCCGCATGTATGAGGGCCTGGTGCGATGCTCGGGTGGCATTGCTACCCCTCCCAGGGTCCCCGTCCCGCCTAACCCTGTAGTGTTTGACCACGGGATCTAGCCCTTTGACTTTGTACGGACGGGCTTTGACCAGTGGAACTCTCCACCCGGTTGTGTTAGGTCAACCCATAGGAACACTTTGGAGCAACATCTGGGCCAAAGCAACAGTAAGATCCCCTCCGTGTAGACCCGACGCGTTCGTTTCCCCCCTCCAGGTGCCGGCGACGGCGCCGTCCGTGTGGGGGGCACACCCCGGAGACGTGTGCCACCTCTTCGGGCATGCCAGCACATTGTACGGCATGTATGAGGTCCCGGTGCGATGCTCCGGTGGCATTGCTACCGCCTACGGCCCCCATACCGCCTAACCCCCAGGGTCCCGTTGTCACGGGCGTCGCACCGGGTACCAGGTCCCATACAGACGGTAAACTAAAAATCTAGAAATAGTAATAATTGAATTTATAAAAAACAAACATGCCGTAAAAAAACTAAAAATGTCGTAATAAAAAAATAAAAAATGAAAGTACGTATGCCGACGGCTAGGCCGTCGGCATATCTCATACCTTATCCACTCGGCTCTGTCGTTGGCAGGTGGGACCAAGCCTATGCCGACGGCTAGGCCGTCGGCTTAGGTCCAACCTTATCCAGTCCTCCTCTCCTCCACTCGTTGCACATCTCCTCTCCTCCACTCGTTTCTCTCCCCCAACCGCCACCGCTACCCTCTCCCCGTGCCGCGCCATCGTCGTCCCCGCCCTGACCCACGCCGCGCCGCCGTCCTCCTGACCAGCGCCGCCGTCCTGCCCGCCCTGCGCCTCCCCGCCGTCCTTCCCGCCCCCATGCCGCCCCGACGTTCTCCCAGCCCCGCGCCTCCCCGCTGTCCTCCCCGCCCCTGTGCCGCCCCGACGTCCTTCCCGCCCCGCGCCGCCTCGTCCGTGGCCGCCCCGACGTCCTCCCC
>NC_057798.1:70775361-70790222 GCF_018294505.1 Triticum aestivum
GACGTCCTCCCCGCCCCACGCCGCCTCGTCCGCACCCGCCCTGTGTCGCCGTCGTCCGCGCTCGCACCAGCCCGCAAGGGCTCGACTCCGGTCGCGGGTCCGGCGCCCCCTTCCCTCCCCGGAGCAGCCGCCGCCCCGACCTCGTTCATGCCCCGGCCGACGCCCCCTCCCCGCCTCGACCTCCTCTCCGTTAGGTCCGGCCCCCTTCCCTCCCAAGAACATTTTTTCTGTTTTTCATGATTTTGCAGAGGATAAGAGGGCTAAATGTGATAGTTAGACACATAGATGGTAGTTAGATAGATAACTTGTTCATACGGATTTGTTTTAGATGATGATGATTGTTAGATGAGAAGTGATAGTGATGATTTTTTATGCCTCAATGATTTTGAGATGATGATGATGATGGATGATAGATGATTGGTAGATGATGATGTTGATGATAGATGATGATGTTTTTCTATGCTTTGATAATTTTTAGATGATGATGATGTTTTTTATGATTCGATGATTGTTAGACGATGATGATGATATTGTGATGTTCTATGAGTTGTGATGTTCTAAATTTTTTGTCGCGATGGAATTTGCAGGCTTTGTGGTGTTGCATTTCATCAAAGTGACCGTCGTCCGACGCGTTGGTCCCTGAGCATCCTCTGTTGTTCGACTCCTTCCCCTACAGCCGAGGGTGAGCTACAAGTCCATCTCCTCCAATTTTGGATGTCATTAGATTTCATTCTCAAGTCAACTAGCGTAACCTAGGCGTCTCCCGTCCGAAAGGGTTGCATCGATAAATATGCATTCAATTGCATATTTATCACTGCAGCTCTTTCGGATTGTCCAGCGTTTTCCACGGACAGCCCGAGGATGTGTAGATTGGGTATGTTCTCCATGTTCTACCCCGTTCTGAGACAGGATTTCGGCGGCGCCTCCCCATTGTTCTCCGGAGCACATTCTCTCGGCTATTTGCCGAGACGTGTATCTGGAGAATAGCGGGGAGGTGCTGCTGAAATTTTGTCTTGGAACGGGGTAGAATGGAGAACGTACTCAATCTACACATCCTCGGGTGGGATTAGGACCCATCTTTACCTATTAGAGATGTAGGTGGATTCAACGCGGTAGAAACTGAAAATTTGATGTGATTAATTTAAGTGAATCCTTAATTATGTTGTGTGGCTTGCAAAATAGCAGAGGATGGCAGATAATCACTGGATGTACAGTGGTTTTATCCGTCGAAATCGAGTAACATTAGAGTGGATCGCGAAAACCGATGTGTATTTGAAGGAGATATTTTGTCGTCCAATGAGAATTATCCCACCATGCCCCTGTGCGAGATGTGCCAGACGTCACCGTAGAAATCAGACGGACATGAGTGAGAACCTTCGCACGCACGGATGTATGCCAAACTTTGACATGCCGCCGATAAACATAGCCGAGCAGGACCGTGGGAGAGAGGAGGTGATGCGACAACGCATCGATGGATATGAGGACGACGGGGTCAGGGACATGCTACATGATGTCATTGTTGTAGAAGTGTCAAATGCGACACCTTCAGAGAATGAACCGGAGGAGCCGGAGGCAACCGCAAAGGCCTTCTTGGAGGTCTTGGCCTCGTCGAAGAAACCTCTTTATGCGGGTGCAAAAATATCTCAGTTGGATGCCATCTCGCAACTGATTGCAGTCAAGGCTGAGTATGGCTGTAGCCAGAAATGCTTCGAAGCATTCTTGTGATTATGGGCTAACAGCCTCCCTGAGGGTCATGAACTGCCGAAAAGCATGTACGATACAAAGAAAATCATGAAGGCACTCTCTATGGATTATGAGAAAATAGATGTTTGCCCGAAGAATTGCCTTTTGTTTAGGCACGAGTATGTGGATGATAAGTACTGTAGGCAGTGTGGTTCGTCTCGGTACATTGAGGTGGTCGGTGAGGATGGTGAGAGAAAGCAGCTAACCATCCCCGTTAAGGTTCTTCGGTATCTTGATTTTATAAAAAGACTGCAGCGCCTTTTCATCACGAAGGAGTCTGCCAAAATGATGAAGTGGCACAAGGAAGGTATAAGGTACAATCCAAAAAAATCGTACATCCATCGGAAGGGGAAGCATGGAAGTCGTTCGATGGAGAATACCCCGAGGAAGCAGCCGAGGCTGAGAATGTCAGAATAGCCATATCAGGTGATGGGTTGAATCCATATGGTATGTCGTCCAATCCATACAGCTGCTAGCCCGTGTTTGTAATTCCGCTCAATCTTCCTCCCGGTGCCCTAATGCAACGCAAGATCATGTTCTTGTCGCTCATCATTCCAGGGCCTGATTATCCGAGGAAGCAATTGGGTGTGTTTATGCAGCCGCTGGTGGATGCTTTGCACCATTCTTGGTACTTTCTGACGTTGACATACGACCGGGATCTGCAGAGAAATTTCTTGATGAAAGTTTGGTTGCACTATTGCATGCATGACTTTCCCGGCTATGCTCTATTCTGCGGATGGTGTACAAGTGGAAAGATGCCATGCCCAGTGTGCATGCAGGCTCTGCGAATGATTTGGTTGAGTAAGGGTGGCAAGTATGTAGCCTTTGACCTGGATCGACAGTTCCTCCCTCCAAACCATCCAGACAGGGAATACAAGAAGAACTTTATGAAAGGCCGGGTTGTTCATGAAGTAACCGAGATTCCAACATTTTCGGGGGCAGATGTTCTTACTCAGCTAAAAGCTCTCCAGCCTAAAGTCAAAGGCAAAGCCAAAGCCAAAGCCAAAGGCTTCGAGGGATATGGTGAGACGCACAACTGGACTCACATAACCCCCTTCTCGCAGCTTCCCTATTTCAAGGACCTCAAACTTCCTTACAATATCGATGTGATGCACACCGAAAAGAATGTGGCAGTCCCTTTTCCACATGATCCTCAGCATTCCTGATAAGACGAAGGATAACGTTAAAGCTAGAGATGATCAACAGTGAATTTGTGAAAGACCACGTCTGAACATGAAGCCTCCCACAGGCGGTCGAAAAAACTGGTTCAAGCCAGATGCTGACTTTGTCCTTAAACCACCAGGAAAAAAGGAAGTACTTATCTGGCTGAAACACATTTTGAAGTTCACCGATGGTTATGCATCGAATATAAGTAAGGGGGTCAATCTTTCAATGGGCAAAGTGACCGGCCTGAAGAGTCATGACTACCATGTATGGATTGAGCGGATAATGCCGGTGATGGTTCGAGGCTATGTCCCCGAGCATGTCTGGTGAGTGCTTGCCGAGCTAAGCCATTTCTTCCGCACGCTCTGTGCTAAAGAAGTAAGTAAAGACGTGATTGAAAAATTTCATAAGAAGGCACCGGAGTTGATAGTCAACCTAGAGAAGATCTTTCCGCCAGGCTTCTTTACACCGATGACACATGTCATTCTACACCTCGCGAACGAGGTATTGTTGGGCGGGCCTGTGCAAAATTGCTGGCGCACGCTTTTCGTTGCCTTTCTCCCTCCACCCCTAGCACAAGCATTGTAGTCAACCCCGCGATTGATCCTTTCCCCGTTACTCCCCCTTTTGCAACAGCAGCGCCCGCGAGCTTCCGCTCCCGCTACCAAAAAGATGACGCGCTAACAGACATTGGCATCTGTCACAGTTTAAAATTTTGTACATTTTCGTTGTTTTAATCTCACAACTAAAGTAACAAAAATCATGCACAAGGCATTTCAGCCAGTAAATTGCTAAGCAGAGCTAAGTTGTTAGTGAAATCAAGAGGAGCCGCACATTGAGCAGAAAACTTCCTAAGCAAAGACAGATGTCCAAAACAAAACACCAATAACTCTACTACCTCAGTAACTGTAAAGTTCTAGTACGATGCTAGAAAAGTTAAACGAAGACGCTGACGACGAGGAAGAGCCTCCACCTCCGTCAGACAACGAAGATGATATGATTGCTAGTGATGATGAGACGGACCGAGAAAGAGGTTACAACAGTGATGATTCATATGGTTTCTAGCAGATGTACGTTTCAAGTCTTTTTTTTCTATAGTTTAGGAATATGCCTTTTTATGCATTTTTATTAATGTGTTTATTATCATGCCTTTTCCTTCATTTTATTAATTTACTAATTTCTTATTCTCTTTTCAATGCAGGTTCGTGGAACATGGGCAAGGGGAAGGCCGACGGCGTGGGTTTCCTATGCAAGGTCGCCGGCCTGCCTAGTCGGAGTGGTCGAGCACGTAATCCTCCCCCCGGCTACTTGACGATGACTCCTCATAGGGAGGTCGAGGGAGAGGTGCCCCTAGAGGAGGAGGGGCGGGGGGAGAGCCTCTAGAGGGCGAGGTGGTTGGGAGAGAGCCACTACAGGGGGTCGCGGCCAGAAAGAGCGCACCCTCACCGACTTAGGGGTGTTTCCTTCGAGGCCCTCCTCTAGTGAGGTACCCTCCTCTAGTGAGGTACCCTCCTCTGGCAAGGAGGAGGATGAGTACGAGGCAGGCGGGGAGGAGGAGGAGGTTCGGGATGGGGCCGAGGAGGAGGTGGAGGAGGAGGACGAGGAGGAGGAGGATGAGGAGGAGGTTGGGGAAGGGGAGGCAGGCAAGGAGAAGGGTGGTGGCGGGGATGATGGTGGTGGCGGGGATGATGGTGGTGGCAGGGAGGGGGTTGACAACAAGGGGTGGCTACATGGTAACGCAAAGCTACCAAAGCAGGTTCCTGCTACTGAGGAGCAGAAGTGGCTCATTGAGCCCACGGGGAAAGAGTAAGTGCCACTTTATAATAATTTCATTATTTTGCTTGTCACATGCTCATTCTGGTTGTTATTTATTTTGCTTGTCACATGCTAATAGTTCATTCTTTTGCAGCAACTGGATATATTCTAAAGGGGTCCGTATTCCCAACGGCCTCATCACCGTCTTGCTGAAGTTACACTGGCCGGGGTTGTACTCTCCGGATCCAGTCAGGCACCCGGACCATCGGATCTTGGACACGAGCTGGGAGCACTGGGAAGCGGCCCTCCACGCGGACCATGGGACCCATGCCAAGGCCGTGATCACCACTTTCTGGGTGAGTTCTCTTCAGAAGCACAAGTCCATTCTAGTTTCATGAATGATTTAACTCATGTCTTCTTCCATTCTTGTTTCATGCATGATTGTAGAAATTCTATCGAGTTCTTCCGGAGCACAGGGCCAGAGCGGACCAGATCGTGCTGCGCCAATGCAAGAAGAAGGCCTGCCAGATGTAGTACGAGGTGCGTTATGTGGCCATCTCGACATACCATCACGACTATCTTGGTGTGAAGATGACCAAGGACGACGCGCGGAGGATGGGCATTACCTTGGATAGGGACGAGTTCTTGAAGGTGACTATAAAAGATTTTTCATTATGCTTGGTACATTTCACCGTTTTGTGTTGACATGCCATTATGCTTTCATTATGTAGGTGTTACCAAATTGGTGTTATGGAAAAGACAAGTCCTGGGCGGCATTGGTGGATCTTTGGTGTGATGAGGCTGGAGCCTGGGCGGCTATGAGAGTCAAAAACAAGGCTAACCGAGGGAAGGAGGGAGTACATGCTCAGGGAAACCGAAACCACTATCTCCACAAGGCATTTAATGTATGATTAACCCCATTAAACATTCTTCTTCTTCTATTTACCATCACTTTCTTATGTATGACTAACCTCTGTTTGGTGGTGCGGGAGGAGAAACTGAAGCGGCCGCTCTCAGACATGCAGGCGTGGGAGATCGCCCATATGCGGAAGGACTCCAAGCCTGGCGAGCCCAAGTACTACGGCAAGAAGACCGCTGTCACATCCCTAGCTGCTGGTAGTGCTCTAGGCTAGCTCATGTGTGTATCATGGTTAAATTCAAATGAAATTTGAATTGAGGAATTTTCAAAAGCCTCAGGAAACCTCAAAAAAAATAACCAACATTTAAATCCTCTCAAATGAGTCCAAGAAAATGTTCCTGTTATTCTATAGAAATATTGGTAAGAGGTAAAAATTCAAACCAATATTTCTTGGAGTCACAGAAATATTTATTTTGCCCATTTGAATTAATTTAATAACTATTTGCATTGGATATATATATTATATATAATTAATATATATCCAATAATTCTGGAACATTTTATGTGGCTTGGTATATCTTAGTTCTAGCCACATAATTATTTTCAGGATTTTATAAAATGGTTTAGAATTTTACTAAACCAAAACAAAACAGAACAAAATAGAAAACCAGAAATAAAAGACAGAACAGAAACTTACCTGGACCTACCTGTCCAGCCCAGCCGGCCCAGCTCCCCCACCTGGCCGGCCCAGCCCACCTCCTCCCCCTTGTCATCTTCCTCCTCGCGCCAGTAGGCGCAGGCGCGTGGCCGGAGCGCGCGCGCACGCGCCCGAGCCACCTCCTGCTTGCCGCCTCGCCCCGGATCGGCTAAGGATGCCACGACACCCCCCCTGGAACCCCCTCGTCCGCTCCCTTGCCTCCCTGCTCTCTCCCTCTCACTCCCCTGCTCCTTTTCCCCTCATGGCCGAAGCCGCCATGGCCACTCCGCTGAGAAACACCGCGGCCAGCCACTCCCTCGCTCCCTCTCCGTGTTCCCGAGATCCGTATCGCCTCCAGCGTCATCCTCGCCAAACCAAGCATCACCGGAAGCCCTGCAATGCCGGCGCCATCATCTTCTTCTTCCTCGGGCACCGAAGGCCGTCATCGTCGATTCGTCGCCGTCGTCGCTTCCCCGAGCTCGTTGACCATCTCGACATGACCACTGTGAGCTCATGATCCGTTTCCCCCTATTACCGCACTCGATAGCGCTCTATAGTCGCGTATGTCGCCGAGCCCGAAAGCTCACCGCCGCCGGCCATGTCGCCGCCGTGGCTACAGACGCCGTAGCTCGTGCCTGGGCGCATCATAGCACTCGGTTTGCTCCCAGGAGATGACCCCGACCACCAGCTGGACCTGCCATGCACCAGAACTCCGAACCCGCGCTCGCCCGAACTCCGGTCGCCGCCACGGGCCCCGTTCCGGTGAGCTCGGGCCACCTCAGCCCCTGCCGTTTGCACAGATGGATGCGGGCGACTCCCAGCTACGCGTAGAGCCCCTCAGTCGCCGATTTGGTCGCCGAAGGAGCGTTTCCGACGCCCTCCGCCGTTGCTGGCGTCGCCGGCGACAAGCCGCGGGTCAACTCCGGCGGGTTTGACCCGGGGTTTGACCCCCCTGACGTGTGGGCCCAGGCGCCTGCTAGATTAGTGTTAGATTAGTTAGCGCTAATTAACCTAGCTAATTAGATAGGCCACTGACATGCGGGCCCCGCCCGGCTAACTAAGTTAGTTAGGGCTAACTAACCTGGTTAGTTGACTAGGTCACTGACCAGTGGACCCCACTGGTCAGGTTTGACCTGGTCGACGCCTTTGACCTGCTGACGTCACCCCGGCGTCATGCTGACGCAATATTCCTTTTCTGGAATTTAGTTTATTTTATAAATAATCAGGAAATTCCAGAAAATAGCTAAAACTTCAATAAATCATAGAAATTCAACCGTAGCTCCAAATTAAATAATTTATATATGAAAAATTATCAGAAAAATTCAAGGAATCCATCTGTACCATTTCCATGCATGTTAGAACAACTTATAGATGCTGTTTAGCACAAAACAAATAAAGGGCATTTAAATAATCACATATGGAGTTTGAATTTGAATCTTGTATTCAAACCAACTTCATTTAATCTGTTGCTAGTTGCATTGGCTCAAAACACATTCATTTTGCCATGTCATGATCATGCATCATATTGTGCATTGCATTGATTGTGTTCCCTTCTGTGTTGCCGGTATTTGTCCCCTCTCGATAGACGTGATACCGATGATGTGATCGTTGACACTGATGAAGACTCAATGTTATCTTCAGAAGTGCCAGGCAAGCAAACCCCCCTTGTTCATTCCGATACAATCCCACTCTCTCGCTCCTGCTCTCTTTTACTGCATTAGGACAACAACGATTCAACTGTTACTTGCTGCGGTAGCTGAACCCCTTTATCCTTTGCATGACCTGTCATTGCCACAGTAAATAGATAAAACCCACTAGCATGAGTAGGAGTTGTTTGAGCCCTGATGTGCCTACTCATTTATGTTTGTTGTCATGCCTGCTACTTCTTAGAGTTGAGTCAGGTCTGATTCATCGGGGATGAATCAGAGGCGTGGGAACATGTCCTACTGTGTGTGAGCTAAGTGTGTGAACACGATTTGGTAAAGGTAGCGGTGAGAGGCCATGTAGGAGTACATGGTGGGTTGTCTCATTGCAGCCGTCCTCAGGAACTGAGTTCTGTGTTTGTGATCCATGATTCAGCTACTACCACGCATTGGGCCCGAAACCAATGGACCCTCTCGGCTTCTTGATCACCCTTGTCCTCTGTCCAGGAGTTGCAAGTAGTTTCTGGTGTTTGTAGTATGCTGGAGGCCGTGCGCAGCGCTGACCGTAGGGGTGGGCTGTGATGCAGTAGGCACGTGGCACGGTGTACCGGGCGCCCGTTTGGTGTCTCGGGAACCCTGTTCACATCGTTTGGGGCTGTGAGCGAAACTCCGGCCGAATCTCCTCATGGATGGAACCCGAATAGGCGATAAACCTGGACTAGAGACTTGAGTGTTTAGGTAGGCCGTGGCCGACACCCACGTTGGGCTTCCGCTTGAAGGTTGCCGAGTACATGTCGTGTAAACGGCGGTAAGTGGTGAGAGCGTGTGTGAAGAAGTACACCCCTGCAGGGTTAACATCATCTATTCGAATAGCCGTGTCCGCGGAAAAGGACTTCTGGGTTGCTTATATCAGTTCATAGACAAGTGAAAGTGGATACTCTAAAATACGCAAGATAAGCGTGAGTACTATGGATGGCGTTCTCGTAGGGAGACGGGAGCGGATCCATAGTGGTGTATTGATATGGTGAATATGTGGACTCGTGTGCGCCACCTCAAAAGAGTTACTTGCAGTCGTAGTTCAGGATAGCCACCGAGTCAAAGCTGGCTTGCTGCAGTTAAACCCCACCATCCCCTTTGTTGATAATGATGCATATGTAGATAGTTCTGATGTAAGTCTTGCTGGGTACATTTGTACTCACGTTTGCCTATTTTATGTTTTTGCAGAGAGACTTCATGTCTCACTAGTATTTCCGCGTGGTCTTCGACGTTTAGCTTGTTACCTCAGCTACGATCTTGTGCCCTCGGCAGGATCTGGTAGATAGAAAGGCTTCTCAGCCTTTTTCATTTATAGATGTCTGTACTCAGACATGATAGCTTCCGCATGTGCTTTGACTTGTATGCTCTGAATGTTGGGTCGTGAGACCCCTGTTTGTAATATCTCGCTCCTCGGAGCCTATTGAATAAATACTTGAGTCATAGAGTCATTTTGTGATGCCATGTTGTACTGCACATATCGAGCATATTGTGTGTATGTTATTGAAATGCTTGGTATGTGTGGGATCTGACTATCTAGTTGTTTATCTTTAGTAGCCTCTCTTACCGGGAAATGTCTCCTAGTGTTTCCATTGAGCCTTGGTATCTTGCTACTGCTCCGGAACACTTAGGCTGGCCGGCATGTGTCCTTCTTCGTTCCTGTGTCTGTCCCTTCGGGGAAATGTCACGCGATGAATACCGGAGTCCTGTTAGCCCGCTACAGCCCGGTTCACCGGAGTCCTGCTAGCCCAGTGCTACAGCCTGGATTCACTCGCTGATGACCGACACGTTCGATGCTGGGTCATGGATGCCTGTCCCTGTAAGTCTGTGCCACTTTGGGTTTACGACTAGCCATGTCAGGCCGGGCTCCTCATCATATGGATGCTAGCGACACTATCATATACGTGTGCCAAAAGGCGCAAACGGTCCCGGGTTAAGGTAAGACGACACCCGTGGGAATACCGTGCGTGAGGCCGCAAGGTGATATGAGGTGTTACATGCTAGATCGATGTGGCATTGAGTCGGGGTCCTGACAGCGTTGGTATCAGAGCTTGACTGCCTGTAGGATTACCAAGCCAAACTGGTCGAAGTTGAGTCTAGAAAGTCTTAGTTATATAAGGGAATTGATTGTGGGATGGAACGTAAGGCTCTTTTTACTCCTTATACCTTATGCCTTCTGATCTGAGTCATCATCTTCTCTTCTACGGGGATTAAGAACTAGGCTATCTCCTCTTTCTATCAGGATCACGCGTTACTAATCCGTAGACTTATAGATTGTTGGATTTAAGCTTGAGTTCAGTTTCTACTACTTCCGTATGTTAATTGTTGATCTTGAAATCTTGATATTGTGCTTCTGAGTGGTTATGCCACCATTTTTGTGAATGTCTCAAGTCTTTTCTGAGCATTTACAGCCGTTATGCTGTCCGAGTCATTCTAGGTTTCTAAATAGTCTGATGCATTTGCAAAATCCTTTCCCTCTGGTTTCGATGCTCCTTTATGCCAGCTCAATCACACTAATTGTTGAGTTGAGGTATTCTATTGCCTTGACATTTATGTTGGAGTTACTATTATGACCCTAAGTATTTAGGGAGTCACCTAGTAATCTAGCAACGTTTTGTGTTCCCAGTGTGAGATTCTGGCCTTTATTCTCGAAAGCATTTCGTGATGCTACTTAGTAGTAGGTATTCTGTTCCTGGGTTCTTGAACCCGAGATTCACTCTACCTACTTCATGTTGATAGTAATTGCTAGTGCCTTTAGGATATTAGTAACCTTTGCGATAGTCCTTGAAGTCCGTGGTATCTTCTTCTTCCAAATACCATGAACTACTTATGGCAGAAGTTCCTCGTTGAACTGAAATATCACAACAGGATTATTCTCGATGGGTTCTCCGTTCATAATTGTGACTCTGCCAGTTCTACCTTTCCGCATGGATTGTCCGGAAGAAATATGTTGAACTCGTTCGACATGCTAATCTATGCATTCACAACTCAGAAAATCATATGTTCCTTTGAGTTGTCCCTCTTTAGTTGTTTCTGGCCCTCGTCTATCAATTGATAGTCAAGAGTATGCATGCATTCATTCATCGATGCCTGTTACTCTTGTGGTCCGTCAAGCCATTCTATTCCAGAGAGTGACTTGGAGAAAACAAACTCCAATACCTCATCCATATTTAGGATTGGGTCAAAGTAGTTGTGTTCCGCAGATCAAGATACAATCCAGCTTCTGGTCTGCTCTACCCTGAAGTATTACCTTCTTTATGACAGGAATTTCATGAGAATTGCACCACCTTTTGTGAATTCTTGACATAGTGATACTTCACACCATCCTTTTTCATTCCTCGGTTCCGTGTTGTTGCAGCCGGAGTGCCGACAAGTGAATCATGATGTGTGAAATCAATACTCCTAGCAACTCCGTTGCTTGGTAGTTAAATGGACAATAACGTCATCCTTAGCGAGTTGACTATTGAATCATCACCCTAAGGTTGATTGTGCTACCTAGTCCATTTTCCTGGTGCACTCCTCGATTCATGAGATAGGATTTGTTAAGTCCTCGCTCATTTGATCATATCATCTTGCCCTGAAAAGCAAGATTGTTCTCGAGCTTAGTAACATATCGGTGGTTCGTGATTTCCGAAGATCTTCTCGGAAGTATTACCAGGTTGTCACCTGACCGCTATGTTGAGCTCGTGATCAAGTTGGTTTCTTGTGAACCACCTTCTCTCCAAGAATCGGTGTTAGATATCCCTGAGCTAGTTGGTTAAGCTAGACAACAACTTGGAGAGTTGGAAGATAAAAGCTTGCCTGACTTAGTTCGTCCCAAAAGGATATTCTTGTGTAGTGTGTGTTGAAGAAAGATGATATCTTCATCGATTGGTCCCTGTGATCAGTTGCTGGACCTATTGTCTTATCAATCCTTTGATTTGAGTGTGGGCTATCGTCAAATCAAGTCAGAACCAACGATGTTCGTAATGTTGTCTTCCTCGTGGTTGATCCCTCGAGCATACACCATTATATCTTTTGGTTCTGACCAATGCTATCACCGTGTTCACATGATGGTGGAAGTTCAGTGATATGGAAATTCCGATGAGTTGTTGTTGAGCCCATTGACAACATCCTTATCTCCTCCATGATGTTGTTGAACATTAAGTTAGTGTTGGAAACTTTTGAAAGCATTTTGTTCATGCTAGCTCATGAAGTACTTGTTTGATGAAAGGAGTGACTTCCTTTGATTCACGTGCATTTTGATGTAAGTTGCCGTCGTGAATTCGAGAAAGTTTGTTTTTGCTCCTTTGGAATCATCCCAAGTCGGTCATGCACGTGCGAAGAATTCTGTGGTCTGTTAGACTGATCATCTTCATTCCATACGTATATCCTAGCACACCAAGCCACTGATTGATTTGTTCAAGGAGAAGAAGTTCCTTCTTAAGAGTATACCTTATGCAAGGATTTTGATATCCTCGTTGATGGTTCCCCACCTGAACTCGGTAGTGTTTTATTATAAGACTACCACGTGGTCATGCTTGTCTGGGACAACGTGTTCACATGTTTGTAGCAGAACCAGCTCATGTTTTGGAGCTTACTATCGTAGTTCACTTCCCGAGTATCTCGCAACGTCACCTCGTCGATTTGTGTTGCAAACTTTCGTTTTCCTTCCTAGACTCGATGAGTCTGGAATATCCTGACACCAACCAGATCTGAATCTCAGGCAGTTATGATGGTTGGAACATTTCCCAAGAACTATAATATTGGTCCCTCGATAACCGGTAAAGTGGATGTCGTGGCCAACACACCCAGCCGGAAGACCTATCATTGTAGTATCTTGTTTGAGGAAGTTGGCCACCTCCCCATAAGGATTTCGTAGGATTTACCTCCGAAACTGTTCCTTATGGATTCTATTGCTCCCGAAGTCCGACCTTTTACTTGATGTTCTAGATATCAAACCATATCTATGGGTGGATTACGCTAGCACATCAAGGAGAACATTAGAAGCGGAGTGCTAAATGTCTCTCGGTCGATCATCCAGATTTTATTTCCTTGGCCCCGCCAAGGGTGAAATTTGAGAAGGTGTTATCTTCCTTTGCATCTGCATCCTCCATCACCATTCATCATGGTAGTAAGTTGTGTTACCGGACCCTTGACACGGATGTTGGTAAAACCTTGATGATTATGGAAATGCTCAAGTTCTTGAGAGCACGCTCAAGCGCTAGGTGTTATCATCGACGCTAACTGGGTTTGCTCTCAGTTTCCTCGGCAATGCTATGATCCTTTCAAACAGTGAATTCACTCTCTATTGTTGGGTTCTTTCCCAGTTACCAGAATCATTCCCAGCATTTGCATTTTGTTCCCAGCTTGCACCGCCAATGTGTCATTCTACCATGGGTCTCTTCCATTTCCGGTGATAAGCAAATTCATCCATTACGTTGTCTTCGACAAGGTAATCCACATCATCCAAGCCTGAGTATGCCATTCTACCGACCCCCTCCAAACGATCGCTCGAGAATTGCCTTAGGCTGGTTTAAAGAGTTTCAATGATCTCTGAATCAAAGGTAATTCTTTTTGCCACTTAAGGAGATATTTCTACGAGTCACCATCCCTAAGGTGCCTCGCTGTGGTATCATGGCAACTCAACTCCTTGCTACGTTGACAATCGTTTACCACCTTCTTAAGTGTGGAATTGTGTCTACCTAGTGAACCTCCGTCATCTGCTTCACTCCATTCCCATGGATGTATGTTTAGTGTCTCAGCTCAAGAGATGTTGCTAGGACTCACTTTGTGAGCTGATCCTAAATTGATTGATCTTCGAGAAGATAGATTCTTCTAGAGTTTTCCTTTCCTCTTCTCGTCATGCTAGTTGGAGTTCTCAGAGCAAGACGACAGGACAATGATGGTGATCGAATCAACGTTCCTATAAAGTGCAACCTGGATCGTGAAGATTATACTAGTCTGCGTTACCCTTCACCTTACCCTACGCTTGAATCTCGAGACGAGATTCTTGTTTAGTGGGGGTGAGTTGTCACATCCCTAGCTGCTGGTAGTGCTCTAGGCTAGCTCATGTGTGTATCATGGTTAAATTCAAATGAAATTTGAATTGAGGAATTTTCAAAAGCCTCAGGAAGCCTCAAAAAAAATAACCAACATTTAAATCCTCTCAAATGAGTCCAAGAAAATGTTCCTGTTATTCTATAGAAATATTGGTAAGAGGTAAAAATTCAAACCAATATTTCTTGGAGTCACAGAAATATTTATTTTGCCCATTTGAATTAATTTAATAACTATTTGCATTGGATATATATATTATATATAATTAATATATATCCAATAATTCTGGAACATTTTATGTGGCTTGGTATATCTTAGTTCTAGCCACATAATTATTTTCAGGATTTTATAAAATGGTTTAGAATTTTACTAAACCAAAACAAAACAGAACAAAATAGAAAACCAGAAATAAAAGACAGAACAGAAACTTACCTGGACCTACCTGTCCAGCCCAGCCGGCCCAGCTCCCCCACCTGGCCGGCCCAGCCCACCTCCTCCCCCTTGTCATCTTCCTCCTCGCGCCAGTAGGCGCAGGCGCGTGGCCGGAGCGCGCGCGCACGCGCCCGAGCCACCTCCTGCTTGCCGCCTCGCCCCGGATCGGCTAAGGATGCCACGACACCCCCCCTGGAACCCCCTCGTCCGCTCCCTTGCCTCCCTGCTCTCTCCCTCTCACTCCCCTGCTCCTTTTCCCCTCATGGCCGAAGCCGCCATGGCCACTCCGCTGAGAAACACCGCGGCCAGCCACTCCCTCGCTCCCTCTCCGTGTTCCCGAGATCCGTATCGCCTCCAGCGTCATCCTCGCCAAACCAAGCATCACCGGAAGCCCTGCAATGCCGGCGCCATCATCTTCTTCTTCCTCGGGCACCGAAGGCCGTCATCGTCGATTCGTCGCCGTCGTCGCTTCCCCGAGCTCGTTGACCATCTCGAC
>NC_057798.1:70791615-70809554 GCF_018294505.1 Triticum aestivum
CCCCCTTGTTCATTCCGATACAATCCCACTCTCTCGCTCCTGCTCTCTTTTACTGCATTAGGACAACAACGATTCAACTGTTACTTGCTGCGGTAGCTGAACCCCTTTATCCTTTGCATGACCTGTCATTGCCACAGTAAATAGATAAAACCCACTAGCATGAGTAGGAGTTGTTTGAGCCCTGATGTGCCTACTCATTTATGTTTGTTGTCATGCCTGCTACTTCTTAGAGTTGAGTCAGGTCTGATTCATCGGGGATGAATCAGAGGCGTGGGAACATGTCCTACTGTGTGTGAGCTAAGTGTGTGAACACGATTTGGTAAAGGTAGCGGTGAGAGGCCATGTAGGAGTACATGGTGGGTTGTCTCATTGCAGCCGTCCTCAGGAACTGAGTTCTGTGTTTGTGATCCATGATTCAGCTACTACCACGCATTGGGCCCGAAACCAATGGACCCTCTCGGCTTCTTGATCACCCTTGTCCTCTGTCCAGGAGTTGCAAGTAGTTTCTGGTGTTTGTAGTATGCTGGAGGCCGTGCGCAGCGCTGACCGTAGGGGTGGGCTGTGATGCGGTAGGCACGTGGCACGGTGTACCGGGCGCCCGTTTGGTGTCTCGGGAACCCTGTTCACATCGTTTGGGGCTGTGAGCGAAACTCCGGCCGGATCTCCTCATGGATGGAACCCGAATAGGCGATAAACCTGGACAAGAGACTTGAGTGTTTAGGTAGGCCGTGGCCGACACCCACGTTGGGCTTCCGCTTGAAGGTTGCCGAGTACATGTCGTGTAAACGGCGGTAAGTGGTGAGAGCGTGTGTGAAGAAGTACACCCCTGCAGGGTTAACATCATCTATTCGAATAGCCGTGTCCGCGAAAAAGGACTTCTGGGTTGCTTATATCAGTTCATAGACAAGTGAAAGTGGATACTCTAAAATACGCAAGATAAGCGTGAGTACTATGGATGGCGTTCTCGTAGGGAGACGGGAGCGGATCCATAGTGGTGTATTGATATGGTGAATATGTGGACTCGTGTGCGCCACCTCAAAAGAGTTACTTGCAGTCGTAGTTCAGGATAGCCACCGAGTCAAAGCTGGCTTGCTGCAGTTAAACCCCACCATCCCCTTTGTTGATAATGATGCATATGTAGATAGTTCTGATGTAAGTCTTGCTGGGTACATTTGTACTCACGTTTGCCTATTTTATGTTTTTGCAGAGAGACTTCATGTCTCACTAGTATTTCCGCGTGGTCTTCGACGTTTAGCTTGTTACCTCAGCTACGATCTTGTGCCCTCGGCAGGATCTGGTAGATAGAAAGGCTTCTCAGCCTTTTTCATTTATAGATGTCTGTACTCAGACATGATAGCTTCCGCATGTGCTTTGCCTTGTATGCTCTGAATGTTGGGTCGTGAGACCCCTGTTTGTAATATCTCGCTCCTCGGAGCCTATTGAATAAATACTTGAGTCATAGAGTCATTTTGTGATGCCATGTTGTATTGCACATATCGAGCATATTGTGTGTATGTTATTGAAATGCTTGGTATGTGTGGGATCTGACTATCTAGTTGTTTATCTTTAGTAGCCTCTCTTACCGGGAAATGTCTCCTAGTGTTTCCATTGAGCCTTGGTAGCTTGCTACTGCTCCGGAACACTTAGGCTGGCCGGCATGTGTCCTTCTTCGTTCCTGTGTCTGTCCCTTCGGGGAAATGTCACGCGATGAATACCGGAGTCCTGTTAGCCCGCTACAGCCCGGTTCACCGGAGTCCTGCTAGCCCAGTGCTACAGCCTGGATTCACTCGCTGATGACCGACACGTTCGATGCTGGGTCATGGATGCCTGTCCCTGTAAGTCTGTGCCACTTTGGGTTTACGACTAGCCATGTCAGGCCGGGCTCCTTATCATATGGATGCTAGCGACACTATCATATACGTGTGCCAAAAGGCGCAAACGGTCCCGGGTTAAGGTAAGACGACACCCGTGGGAATACCGTGCGTGAGGCCGCAAGGTGATATGAGGTGTTACATGCTAGATCGATGTGTCATTGAGTCGGGGTCCTGACAACCGCGGGGAGGAAGAAGGCCTACTCTAAAGCGTATCTGAAGTTACATCCTGACACACCTGACCCCATTGCGGCGGCTCTGGATGACAGGGCGGTGGTGAGCATGGGGCCCAGGGAGCACGGTCGGGAGGCGGTTCTCGATGCTATGATCACTCCTACTATCTCCTACACACAACTTCGTTGGATCGACCCGAGCCTGAGCCAGCGCACGAGCCAGCCAGTAACCAGTGCACAGTCCCTCTTTCAGGAGCAACAATCTGTAAGTATTTTCCCTTTTATCTTCATTGCTCATTTCATTTTCCGCATTTAGTAGTTTTATGAGTTCCATCATGTCATACCGTAGGCCTACCTGGAGTACACACACCAGGAGACCATGGCGTGGCATGAGAGGCTTTATGAACACCAAGTGGAGAGGGATCGCCAGATGAATCAGGCTTTTCAGGATATGGCGGCCGGCAGGAGTCTTCAGTTGCAGCCATCACAATGTCCTCCAGCAAAACCAGTGTTGCTGACCTTTGAGGAGTTTCTGGCACAGAACGCTGGCCCCTCGCCGGTTAGTTCATCCCCAATCTATTCACCCAAAGCATGTCATGCCTTTCAACACAGTCATATATCCCGTTAATATGTCTTTTCAACATCCAGGGAACAGGTGGGTCTACCTTTGGCGGTGGTCTTCGCAGCACTCCGGAGACACAGAGCCCGACCACTCCGATCCACAGAGGCGGAGGCGGAGGCGGAGGTGGAGGCGGTCTTGGCGGTAGCGCTGCCACTAGCAGTGACGACCTGGGCTTCGGCGGTCTTGGCGGTGACGACCTCCGCGGTGCTCGACATCCTGGCGCTTAAGCCTTGTGTGTGGTGATGATGCTTGAGATGACTTGTGTGTGGTGATGATCATTTAGATGACTTGTGTGCTTTTCTATATGCTTATGCTTATGTTGGTTGTGATGATGATCATTTAGAGACTTGTGTGTGATCATGCTTATGCAATTATTGTAGTGATGATGCTTATGCTTACATTCGTTGATATGTGCTGATATGTGCTGTTATTTGTATTAAACTGATTTGAAAACAAACAGAAAAAAGAAAAAAAAGCAAAAGCAAACTATGCCGACGTGGTCCACGAGCATCGAATGGTCCCCACGTGGCACACCTATGCCGACGGCATAGGCGTCGGCGTAGGTTTTGACTAAGACGACGGCAAGGCCGTCGGCATAGGGTGCCACGTGGCGACCTGTCGTTGGGCAAACTTGACGGTGGCCGCCGTTAGGCGTGATCGTTGCCGACGGCCGGGGCCGTCGGCATAGATGTACGGCCCCCGTCGGCGTAGCATATATGCCGACGGCTTTTCTATGCCGACGGCCTCCCTAGTTGTGCCGACGTATATGTTGCCGACGGCCCTCTGCCGAAGGGGGCCGTCGGCATAGGTCTATCCCGACGGGAATCAGGGCTATGCCGACGGCCCTGGGGTGATTCCGGTAGTGAAATATGCATCCAACACGCCTGCACCAGCCTTCGCCGTCTGATGTATGTGCCCCTTCCAGTTGGAAGAGAACTAGGATCCGGTCCGGCGCCGCGGTCGGGCCAACTATCCGAGCAAAGCAGGATATCCCTCCAGCAGCAGCACAAAGAGGAAGGAAGAAACACATCAGGAAATCATAGTTTACATGAAATTCAGAAAACTAAGTAACGTTTAGATCTATAGGGCATATGATACAAAATGTAATGTAATTAACATGCAAACTTACTTCAAAATCATCGAGATGCTTTGTAGCATCAATGGAGATGTTTGCCACAATTGTATTTGAAGCTTTCCTCAACAACTTAAGTATTCGACTCTCAGTTGATGCTGGATAAGAAGTTCAGGGAATGGGATATCATCATGAATATTTAGTAACTTGACTTCAATAAATCTTGGATTTGTCATTTATTAATCCAATTAATGCATACAATATACATCTTGGTGAATTGTTTTTATTGCTAAAAGAAGTATCGCATATATCTCTGAATCAGTAATATAAATTGTACTATTATTAAATTAGCGCAGCTAAAAAATAGATTAAATTATATGCATGAAAATGCTAATGGTTTAAATTCTCTAGCTTCTGTTGTTGAGATAATAGCTCTGTTCTCTTTACTGTTGAAGCTTCTTCATGATACACGAGATGAACCTGCATCTCAAGAAACTGAGTTGGGATCTCTTTTGGTCTGGCATCGATTGGAGGGAATGACTGGAGCATGAATTAGTTGAGGAGATAGAAAGACAGAAAACCTTGACACGACAAGGATCTCATGATTGTTATTGGCTAACTTCAAAGTTCAAACAAAGTGCCAAGAGCTTCAGATTCTCCAATCATAATTAAGAAGCATTGTAGCTATATGCACATATACCCTTGTCACAGACATGCCACCCTTATTCCTTCAATACCACATTATGCCATGATATCAAGCATCTGACTTAAAATCAGTAAACTCATGTGGGATCGCAAACAGTGTGATTTGAGTTTTACTCAGAGATGAAAACATTCTGGACTAGTTGGATTGATTGAAGGCCTATTGATGACACCGACTGCTCCTTTTACCGTAGCATCAACAAAATCGCATGTCACTTTATAAGTGCTCTACCTCGCAATATCCTAAAATATCCGACAAAGAGTGAATGCCATACACCAACAACCATGATCAAGAAGGTAAACAGAAGCAACAACAATCAAAAATCCTAACATTACCTACTGCCCCAACAATTTATCTTCATGTTGGATCCATAACAGAGAGGAGAGATGAGTGGCGAGTTTTACCTGAGGTGTGCATGCGACCAAGGGCACGACAAACGGATCGACTGACGACGCCTCTGCTGCTCATGCAGCATGTGTCCATTTCAGCATCCATCTTCTTCACGTCATCAAAGATGAGAACAAGAGAGGTGGCCGCTTGGCCAGCGAGCCAGCCACCACACCCTTCACCGACCTGGCTCGACCTCTTCCTCCACCACATCCTCGTCAGCGGCGCCTTCCCCTCCATGACCCAACATCAGCATCCCCCTTCGACCCGTCTCTGGACAGCGACGGTGACTCTGGCGGCTCTTAGTAGATATGTTCCACCCAAAATGGGAATGGGCGCTAGGGTTATAAACTTATAATCATGGCATGCGCAGCCCGTTGGCACCGGATCTCCTCCACCTAAGTTACTTCTGGTGGCAGTTGCAAGCCACGTGCTCCTTCTTCAGAGGAGGAGAAGAAGAGTGGACAATGCAAGGTTGGAGCTTGGCTAGGAGAGAGGAACGGGGAGGAGAATATGCCGGAGAAGTAGCAGAGGCGGAGGCAGCGGCGCAGAAATGCGAGAGGTCGATGCGGATGCGGACGCGGCGATGGTTGCATGATAGAGGCGAAATAGGAAGAGACGAGGTTTGCTTCGTGAGGAAGGGAAGGCAGGGGAGGTGTTATCTGGACACCAATGAATTGTTTCCTTGTCTGGCGTGGATGTAGCGACAACGAATCGGAACGACCAATTGAAACACGCACTACACAACAGCCAAAGGACCAATCGCAACTCGAGCCGGATAAACTGTTCCTAAGCCAACGTGGCTAGCATAAGAAGACGGCCATATCACGCATCTTATTGTGTTTGATTGCAATGTGTTACTAATTCTGCTTGTTTCATGTTTACCTGTGTTTCTTAGAATACTTTTATGTGTTTACTAGCTCTTGTTTTTTTTACTGAAATGTCTACATTAAACATGGTAAGGAAATAACGTCATACATCTACAAAAGGGACAGACGTTAACAACCCCATCTCGTTGCTCCTCCCAGGTGACACCAAGGGTAACTGAACCGGAAACCCTAGTGCGTCCGCTGCCATTAGCGTCTTCTCCACGGCGGTGAAAGTCCCCCCCCCACACCCCACCAATGGTGCCAGGGATCATGTTCCCTCTATCATTCACGGTCGACGGGTCATTGGGAGTGGCAGCAGTCGACTCTTCAGCGGGGCGCGTATCCAGCACCCCTGCATAATCTTGTAATTTTAGTCTAAGAGTGGAGTGGGATATACAACTAGCTAGTGGGATACAAATGCAATTAAAAAATCATTTACTTTCAGAATATTCCATATCAAGATGACCTCATTTACACTTGGACATGAACAGTAAATTATAAAAGAAAATTGGAACTTTAGGCATCCAAGATGCTCATGTGCGCAAGGTTCATGCAATTTTTTGTGATGTTTGGACATCTAAGAAGCTCATGCCAAAAAAACAATTTTGAGTATGGGAGAAACTTTGAAACAACTATTTTAAGCCGATGTTTCCTCCGCACAACTGCCTATCGGACGCCGGGTGGAGGAGGAGCTGGTGTCGCCACCGCACCGCATCTAGCGTGGCAAGGTATTGAAGGACTAAGTGCCTCCGGCGTTCTGTGGAGGAGAAAGCAGCCAGGGAAGTAGCGCATAGGGAGTGGCGCACCAAGCAGCATTCACGAGTCCGCTGTCGTGCTGGCCTCGGTCCTCGCGGAGGCCTGGGTCCACGTTTAATTGGTGACTACAACGAAGACGTCTCCGCGGTGACAGTGCCGCCTCGACGGAGAGCTCGCCAGGATCGAAGGTGTTGTCGCCCTACGACACCTCTGCTGCCACCGTCAGGGGCAAGGGCATGGCTCCCTGGCTAGAGTCGGCGTTGGCCAAGGCAGCCCTCCGCAGTCCGCACGGTGCAAGACGTAGCAAAGCGGCTCCTCTGCGAGCGTCTTGCTGCGGCTGGGACCACTCTGATGACAACGACGACGACACGACCGATGACGGAGGTACCACCGGCCATCCTAGCCAGATGTACAAGGCCACCATCCGCCACACGTTAATTTAGCCTCTTTTAGGTTTTATAGTTGAAAGGATGAAATATCGTCTGATTTATGTGAAATATGTCAGACTTTCATCGCGTTTGCATGAATTATGTTTGAATATATTTTTATTGAGGATGGAGATTTACTGTAAGTCTGATTTTCGGCTATGCGCATTCAGTGGGAGGAGACGTTCCCATCGACGACGAGGTGCCTATAGTGACTTCGTAAATTTCAAGATGATATACCGGCTCAGTCTTTCGAAGGTGCTCATAGGGATAGGGTGTGTGTTTGTACGTTCATAGGGGTGAGTGCATGAGCGTGTATATGAGCGCTTGAGTCTGTACTGTGTTTAAAAAAATAGCCGGATGTTTCAGAGACAAATATTATTATGTTCGTTTTGAAACATAGCCCAACGTGGGGTGTTTGGACATTTGAGGAGTTTGTGCCAAAAGAACAAATTATGGATGTGTGAGAAACTTTGAAAAAGAAAAACTATTTGAAGCCGATGTTCCCTTTGCGCAACCGTGTCGTCCATATCGGATGCCGCGTGAAGGAGGAGTCGGTGTCTCCACCGCGCTGGTGTGTGTGCGGCAAGGTGGTGAAGGACTAAGTGCCCCGGCGATCGTGAAGGCGCGGGCGCCTCCTCCACTACCTCGGTGGCAGTGGTGATGGTGGCTCCTCGTTGTGGAGCATCATCTCGGTGGAGGAGAAGGCAACTAGGGAGGTGGAGCGTAGCGAGCGGCGCACAAAGCGGTGTTCAGGAAGTCTGGTGTCATGCCGGCATGCGTCCTCGTGGAGGCCTGGGCTCACAATCAATCGATGACCACCACGGAGACGTTTGCGCGACGATAGTGTTGCCTCGATGGAGAGGTCGCCGGGATAAGGAGGAGTGGTCGCTTGGTGACACCTCCGCTGCCACTAGCAGGGGCAATGGCATGGTTCTCCGGTCAGGGTCGGCGTTGGCCGAGGTAGCTCACTGCACGACACATGACGTAGTAGAGCGGCTAGTCCGCGAGAGTCTGGCGGCGGCTGGGAAGGTTGCCATGCCCCTGCGCCCTTCTGCCGATGAAAGGACCACTCCGACAACGACACGGCCGATGAGGGAGGTGCCACCGGCCATCATGGCATGACGTACAATATCACTGTCTGCTATAAGTTAATTTAGCCTCTTTTAGGTTTTATAATTGAAAGGACAAAATATCGTCCGATTTATGAGAAATATATCAAACTTTTATCACGTTTGCATGAATTATGTTTAAATATATTTTTATTGCGGATGGAGGTTTATTGTAAGTGTGGAATAGCCGGACGTGTCTGCGACCCGCGATGTACCAGGGGCCTACCGCCTACGGCCAACGACCTACTCCAATTCTACCTAGAGGCAGAGTCATACCATGTTCCGGTTCTACCTAGCTAGAGGCCTCGGTCCTCATGGAGGCCTAGGCCCACAATCAATTGGTGACCACCGCGGAGACGTCCGTGTGGCGACGGTGCCACCTCGACAAAAAGCTCACCAGGATCGGGAGGAGGGGTCGCTCGGCCACACCTCCGTCGCCACGGACATGGGCAAGGGCATGGCTCCCCGGTCAGGGTCGGCGTTGGCTGAGGCAGCCCTTCGCACGACAATGGACGTAGCAGAGTGGCTCCTCCGCGAGCGTCTGGCGGCGGCTGGGCTGATTGCCATGCCCCTGCGCCCTTCCGCCGCTGAAAGGATGACACCGATGATAATGATGATGACACGGCCCACGACGGAGGTGCCATCGGTCGTCCGATTTATGTGAAATAGATAAAACTTTCATCGCGTTTGCATGAATTATGTTTGTATATATTTTTATTGAGGATGGAGATTTACTATACGTGTGATTTTCGGCGATGAGTATTCAGTGGGAGGAGACGTTCCCATCGACGGCGAGGTGCCTACAGTGACTTCGTAAATTTCAAGATGATATACCGGCTCAGTCTTTCGAAGGTGCTCATAGGGACAGGGTGTGCGTGTATGCGTTCATAGTGATGAGTGTATGCGCTTGTATATGAGCGCTTGAGTCTGCACTGTGTTAAGAAAAAAAAATAGCCGGACCGGACGTGTCAGCAGACAAATATTATTATGTTCGTTTTAGGGCCGTGTCCGAGTCAGGCCCGCGACCACGATGTACCAAGGCCAGCGACCTGCTCCAATTCTACCCAGAGGCAGAGTCATACATACAACCCGGTTCCGA
This sequence comes from Triticum aestivum, assembly GCF_018294505.1. Lineage (NCBI taxonomy): Eukaryota > Viridiplantae > Streptophyta > Magnoliopsida > Poales > Poaceae > Triticum > Triticum aestivum. The sequence goes on from NC_057798.1 coordinate 70,800,705, forward strand.
CTCATACCCCAGAAGTCTCAGCGCATATATAAATCTTCCAAACCCAGGTAGAGTCTCGTCGCATCGATCGTTAGATACATTCGCCACCGTCGACTGCGTTCCCATCATCAATCTAGCGGAGAGATGCCGTCGTGTCCGCCCTACTACGCGCCCATGTCCTCTGATGAACCTGAGGAGTCCTCCGTGTCCACCGTCGTCGCCATGGCGGTCGGCGCCGGGCACCACACGCTCAGGGTCCAGGGCTACTCGCGACTCAAGACAATGCACGGCGGCAACGGCAGCTACGTGGAGTCCAGCGCGTTCAAGGCAGCAGGCCACACCTGGATGTTCCGTTGCTACCTCGACGGGGCGCGCCCGGAGGACGCCGGCTTCGTCTCGCTGTTCCTCAAGGTTGCCTCCACCGACAACGCCCCCGCCGCCGATGCCACCACCGGCAACGCCCTCGCCGCCGATGCCACCACCAGCAACGCCGCCGCCACCGGCAACGCCCCCGTCGATGCCGCCACCGCTGAGAGCGTCGTCCACGCCGAGTACGAGTTCGCCCTGGTGCACCACCGAGGCACGCTGGTAAAGTGGCCGTCACGCCGCGTGCGGGGGTGCGCCTCCGCCTTTCACTCGAGCAACATGTGGGGCTTCCCGCAGTTCATCAGCAAGAAGGACCTTGAGGGCTCCAGGTTCCTCAAGCACGACTGTTTCGCCGTCCGGTGCAAGGTCACCGTGGTCCAGGAGTGGAGCATCAAGGAAGAGGACGCGAGGCCCCCTGGCCCTGGGAACGGCGTTTGCTTGGTTTCTCTCTAGTTCCATCCGTGGATAGATGCGCTTGTCGCTATATTTTTGGCTCTTGCATGTTCGAAGAAAATTGTTACGCGTTTACTATTTCTTCTTCTCGTTTCATGTGTACCAGTGTTTTTTTTTTATGTATGCTTGTATTCAAATCATAAAATAATACAAAGTTCTTGATCCATACCAGCACATCCTAATAGACGCACAAATAACCGAATAACAAAGAGCACCCTAAAACAACGAGTAAAACACGAAGATCTTCAAAGCTCTGTGGCATCATCCCTAGACCTTGCGAGAAGACCCCTGCAACACAAGCATCTGCAGTAAGACCTAAGCAGATAATAAACTTCAACCACGGTATAATTGTCGCCACGCTACTTCCCTTTTTCTTTGCTCCCGCATCGAAAAGACAAGAACACACATATGCATCCAACACGCCTGCACCAGCCTTCGCCGTCTGTGGCTTTGAGTATCGATGTATGTGCCCCTCCAGTTGAAAGAGAACTAGCTAGGATCCGGTCAGGCGCCGCGGTTGGGCCAACTACCCGAGCAAAGCAGGATATCCCTCCAGCAGCAGCACAAAGAGGAAGGAAGAAACACAGCAGGAAATCATAGTTTAAATGGAATTCAGAAAACTAAGTAACGTTTAGATCAATAGGGCGTATGATACAAAATGTAATGTAATTAACATGCAAACTTAATTACTTCAAAATCATCGAGATGCTTTGTAGCATCAATGGAGATGTTTGCCACAATTGTATTTGAAGCTTTCCTCAACCACTTAAGTATTCGACTCTCAGTTGATGCTGGATAAGAAGTTCAGGGAATGAGATATCTTCATGAATATTTAGTAACTTGACTTCAATAAATCCTGGATTTGTCATTTATTAATCCAATTAATGCATACAATATACATCTTGGTGAATTGTTTTGATTGCTAAAAGAAGTATCGCATATATCTCTGAATCAGTAATATAAATTGTACTATTATTAAATTAGCGCAGCTAAAAAATAGATTAAATTATATGCATGAAATGCTAATGGTTTATATTCTCTAGCTTCTGTTGTTGAGATAATAGCTCTGTTCTCTTTACTGTTGAAGCTTCTTCATGATACACGAGATGAACCTGCATCTCAAGAAACTGAGTAGGGATCTCTTTTGGTCTGGCATCGATTGGAGGGAATGACTGGAGCATGAATTAGTTTAGGGGATAGAAACCCTTTTTGCGAGGGAGGGGATAGAAAACCTTGACACAACAAGGATCTCATGATTATTATTGGCTACACTTCAAAGTTCAAACAAAGTGCCGAGAGCTTCAGATTCTCCATCATAATTATGAAGCATTGTAGCTATACACACATATACCCTTGTCACAGACATGCCACCCTTATTCCTTCAATACCACATTATGCCATGATATCAAGCATCTGACTTAATCACTAAACTCATGTGGGAGTTATTTCGCAAACAGTGTGAGATTTGAGTTTTACTCAGAGATGAAAACATTCTGGACAAGTTGGATTGATTGGAGGCCTATTGATGACACCGGCTGCTCCTTTTACCGCAGCATCAACAAAATCGCATGTCACTTTATAAGTGCTCTGCCTCGCAAATATCCTAAATATCCGGTCTATAGATGACAAAGAGTGAACGCCATACACCAACAACCATGATCAGGATGGTAAACAGAAGCAACAACAATCAAAAATCCTGACATCACCTACTGCCCCAACAATTTATCTTCATGTTGGATCCATAAAAGATAGGAGAGACGAGCGGCGAGTTGTACCTGAGGCGTGCATGCGACCAAGGGCACACACAAACGGATCGACTGACGACGCCTCTGCTGCTCATGTAGCATGTGTCCATTTCATCATCTATCTTCTTCACAGCATCAAAGACGAGAACGAGAGAGGTGGCCGCTTGGCCAGCGAGCCAGCCACCGCACCCTTCACCGACCTGGCTCGACCTCGTCTCCTCCACATCCTCGTCAGTGGCGCCTTCCCCTCACTGACCCAACACTAGCATCCCCCGCCGACCCGTCTCTGGATGGCAACGGTGACTCCGGCGGCTCTTAGTAGATATGTTCCACCCAAAATGGGAATGGGCGCTAGGATTATGAACTTATAATCATGGCATGCGTGCCCTGTTGGCACCGGATCTCCTCCACCCAACTTCCTTCCGGTGGCAGCTGCAAGCCACGTGCTCCTTCTTCAGAGGAGGAGAAGAAGATTGGACGATGCAGGGCTGGAGCTCAGCTAGGAGAGGGGAACGGGGAGGAGAATATGCAGGAGAAGTAGCGGAGGCGGAGGCGGCGGCGCAGAGATGCGAGAGATCGATGCGGATGCGGAAGCGGTGATGGTTGCATGATAGAGGCGAAATAGGAAGAGATGAGGTTTGCTTCTTGAGGAAAGGAAGGCAGGGGAGGTGTTATCTGGACACCAACGAATTGTTTCCTTCGCTGGCGTGGACGTAGCGACAACAAATCGGAACAACCAATCAAAACACGCACTACACAACAGCCAAAGAACCAATCGCAACTTGAGCCGAATAAATTGTTCCTAAGCAAACGTGGCTAGCACGAGAAGACGGCCTTATCGTGCATCTTATTGTGTTTGATTGCAATGCATTACTAATTCTTCTTGTTTCATATTTACCGGTGTTTCTTACAATACTTTTGCTCGTCTTCAGAGAAAAATATTATGTGTTTACTAGCCCTTCTTGTTTGTTTACTGAAATGTCTACATTAAATTTGGTAAGGAAATAACCTCATACATCTACAAAAGGGACATATGTTAACAACCCCCTCTCATTGCTCCTCCCAGGTGACACCAAGGGGAAACTGTACCGGAAACCCTAGTGCGGCCGCTGCCGTTAGCGTCTTCGCCACGGTGGTGACAGTCCCCCCACCAATGGTGCTTGGGAGCATGTTCCCTCTGTCATTCACGGTCGACCGGTCATTGGGAGTGGCAGCAGTCGACTCATCAGCGGGGCCTGTATCCAGCACCCCTGCATAATCTTGTACTTTTAGTCTAAGAGTGGAGTGGGATATACAACTAGCTAGTGAGATACAAATGCAATTAAAAAATCATTTACTTTCAGAATATTCCATATCAAGATGACCTCATTTACACTTTGATATGAACAGTAAATTGTAAAAAAATGGAGAGTGGAGTGGGATATACAACTAGCTAGTGAGATACAAATGCAACTAAAATCATTTATTTTCAGAATATTCCATATCAAGATGACCTCATTTACACTTGGATATGAACAGTAAATTGTAAAAAAAAAGAAACTTTAGGCATCCAAGATGCTCATGCGCGCAAGGTTCATGCAATTTTTTCTGGTGTTTGGACATCTAAGAAGCTCGTGCCAAAAAAACAATTTTGGGTGTGTGAGAAACTTCAAAACAACTATTTGAAGCCGATGTTTCCGCCGCGCTACGTAGTATCGGACGCCGCGTGGAGGAGGAGTTGGTGTCGCCACCACGCCGCATCTAGCGCGGCAAGGTATTGAAGGACTAAGTGCCCCCGGGAATATGTGGAGGAGAAAGCAGCCAGGGAGGTAGCGCATAGGGAGTGGCGCACCGGGCAGCATTCACGAGTCCGCTGTCGTGCTGGCCTCGGTCCTCACGGAGGCCATGGTCCACGATTAATCGATGACTACAACGAAGACGTCTCCGCGGCAACAGTGCCGCCTCGACGGAGAGTTCGCCAGGATCGAAGGAGTTGTCGCTCAACGACACCTGTGCTGCCACCGGAAGGGGCAAGGGCATGGCTCCCTGGCCAGAGTCGGCGTTGGCCGAGGCAGCCCTCTGCACGGTGCAAGACATAGCAAAGCGGCTCCTCCGCGAGCGTCTTGCTGCGGCTGGGACCACTCCGATGACAACGACGAGTCGACGACGACACGGCCGACGACGGAGGTGCCACCGGCCATCCTAGCCAGATGTACAAGGCTACCGTCCGCTACACGTTAATTTAGCCTCTTTTAGGTTTTATAGTTGAAAGGACGAAATATCGTTCACTTTATGTGAAATATATCAGACTTTCATCGCGTTTGCATGAATTATGTTTGAATATATTTTTATTTAGAATGAAAATTTACTGTAAGTGTGATTTTCGGCGATGCGCATTTAGTGAGAGGAGACGTTCCCATCGACGACGAGGTGCCTACAGTGACTTCGTAAATTTCAAGATGATATGCCGGCTCAGTAATTAGAAGGTGCTCATAGGGATATGGTATGCGTGTGTGCGTTCATAGGGGTGAGTGTATGTGTGTGTATATGAGCGTTTGAGTCTGGACAGTGTTAAAAAAAATAACCGGACGTGTCAGCAGACAAATATATGTTCGTTTTAGGGTTGGGTAGGGGCCGCGGCCCACGATGTACCAAGGCCGCTACCTGCTCCAATTCTACCCAGAGGCAGAGTCATACATACAACCCGGTTCCGACTCATACCCCAGAAGTCTCAGCGCATATATAAATAAATCTTCCAGACCCAGGTAGAGTCTCGTCGCATCGATCGTTAGATACGTTCGCCACCGTCGACTGCGTGCCCATCATCAATCTAGCCGGAGAGATGCCGTCGTGTCCGCCCTACTACGCGCCCATGTCCTCTGATGAACCTGAGGAGTCTTCCGTGTCCACCGTCATCGCCACGGCGGTCGGCACCGGGCACCACACGCTCAGGGTCCAGGGCTACTCGCGACTCAAGACCATGCACGGCGGCAACGGCACCTACGTGGAGTCCAGCGCGTTCAAGGCAGCAGGCCACACCTGGAGGATCTATTGCTACCTCGACGGGAAGCGCCCGGAGGACGCCGGCTTCGTCTCGCTATTCCTCATGTGCGACCCCGCCGATGCCTCCACCGGCAACGCCCTCGCCGCCGATGCCTCCACCGGCAACGCCCCCGCCGCCGATGCCGCCGCTGAGAGCGTACTCCACGCGGAGTATGAGTTCGCCCTGGTGCACCACCGAGGCACGCTGATAAAGTGGCCGTCGCGCAGCGTGCGCGGGAGCGCCTCCGCCTTTTGCTCGAGCAAGATGTGGGGCTTCCGGCGGTTCATCAGCAAGGAGGACCTGGAGGGCTCCAGGTTCCTCAAGGACGACTGCTTTGTCGTCAGGTGCAAGGTCACCGTCCTCCAGGAGTTGGCCATCAAGGAAGAGGACGCGAGGCCCCTTGGCCCTGGGAAGGCGTTTGCTAGGTTTCTATGTAATAGTTCCATCCGTGGATAGACGCGCTTCTCGCAATATTTCTGGCTCTTGCGTGTTCGGAGAAAATTGTTATACGTTTACTATTTCTTCTTCTCGTTTCATGTGTACCAGTATCTTTTTTGTTAGGAAGTATGCTTGTATTCAAGTCATAAATTAATACAAAGTTCTTGATCCATACAAGCACACCCTAGCCCATGCATAAAGAATAACAAAGAGCACCCTAAAACAAGTAAAACACGAAGATCTCTGAAGCTCTGCGTCATCATCCCTAAACCTTGCGAGAAGACCCCTGCAATACAAGCATCTGCAACCAGACCTAAGCAAGTAATAAACTTCAACCACGGTATAATTGTCGCCACACAACTCCCTTTTTCTTCGCTCCCGCGTCAAAAAGACAAGGACACACATATGCATCCAACACGCATGCACCAGCCTTCGCCATTTGTGGCTTTGACTATCTATGTATGTGCCCCTTCCAGTTGGAAGAGAACTAGGATCCGGTCTGGCGCCGCGGTCGGGCCAACTACCCGAGCAAAGCAGGATATCCCTCCAGCAGCAGCACAAAGAAGAAGCAAGAAACACAGCAGGAAATCATAGTTTACATGAAATTCAGAAAACTAACTAACGTTTAGATCAATAGGGCATGATACAAAATGTAATGTAATTAACATGCAAACTCACTTCAAAATCATCTAGATGCTTTGTAGCATCAATGGAGATGTTTGCCACAATTGTATTTGAAGCTTTCCTCAACCACATAAGTATTCGACTCTCAGTTGATGCTGGATAAGAAGTTCAAGGAATAAGATATCATCATGAATATTTAGTAATTTGACTCCAATAAATCCTGGATTTGTCATTTATTAATCCAATTAATGCATACAATATACATGTTGGTGAATTGTTTTGATTGCTGAAAGAAGTATCGCATATATCTCCAAATCAGTAATATAAATTGTACTATTATTAAATTAGCGCAGCTAAAAAATAGATTAAATTATATGCATGAAAATGCTAATGGTTTAAATTCTCTAGCTTCTGTTGTTGAGATAATAGCTCTATTCACTTTACTGTTGAAGCTTCTTCATGATACACGAGATGAACCTGCATCTCAAGAAACTAAGTTGGGATCTCTTTTGGTCTGGCATCGATTGGAGGGAATGACTGGAGCATGAATTAGTTGAGGAGATAGAAACCTTTTTTGCGAGGGAGGGGACAGAAAACCTTGACACGACAAGGATCTCATGATTGTTATTGGCTAACTTAAAAGTTCAACCAAAGTGCCAAGAGCTTCAGATTCTCCAATCATAATTAAGAAGCATCGTAGCTATACGCACATATACCCTTGTCACAGACATGCCACCCTTATTCCTTCAATACCACATTATGCCATGATATCAAGCATCTGACTTAAAATCAGTAAACTCATGTGGGATCGCAAACAGTGTGATTTGAGTTTTACTCAGAGATGAAAACATTCTGGACCAGTTGGATTGATTGGAGGCCTATTGATGACACCGACTGCTCCTTTTACCGTAGCATCAAGAAAATTGCATGTCACTTCATAAGTGCTCTACCTCGCAATATCCTAAAATATCCGACAAAGAGTGAATGCCATACACCAACAAGCATGATCAGGAAGGTAAATAGAAGCAACAACAATCAAAAATCCTGACATTACCTACTGCCCCAACAATTTATCTTCATGTTGGATCCATAACAGAGAGGAGAGACGAGCGGCGAGTTGTACCTGAGGCGTGCATGCGACCAAGGGCACGCACAAACGGATCGACTGACGACGCATCTGCTGCTCATGCAGCATGTGTCCATTTCAGCATCCATCTTCTTCACGTCATCAAAGATGAGAGCAAGGGAGGTGGCCGCTTGGCCAGCGAGCCATCCACCACACCCTTCACCGACCTGGCTCGACCTCTTCCTCCACCACATCCTCGTCAGCGGCGCCTTCCCCTCCATGACCCAACATCAGCATCACCCGCCGACCCGTCTCTGGACGGCGACGATGACTCCGGCGGCTCTTAGTAGATATGTTCCACCCAAAATGGGAATGGGCGCTAGGGTTATAAACTTGTAATCATGGCATGCGCGCCCCGTTGGCACCGGAGCTCCTCCACCCAAGTTACTTCTGGTGGCAGTTGCAAGCCACATGCTCCTTCTTCAGAGGAGGAGAAGAAGAGTGGACAATGCAGGGTTGGAACTTGGCTAGGAGAGGGGAACAGGGAGGAGAATATGCCGGAGAAGTAGCGGAGGCAGAGGCGGCGGCGCAGAAACGCGAGACATCGATGCGGATGCGGACGCGGCGATGGTTGCATGATAGAGGCGAAATAGGAAGAGACGAGGTTTGCTTCGTGAGGAAGGGAAGGCAGGGGAGGTGTTATCTAGACGCCAACGAATTGTTTCCTTCACTGGTATGGATGTAGCGACAACAAATCGGAACGACCAATCAAAACACGCACTACACAACAGCCAAAGGACCAACCGCAACTCGAGCCGGATAAACTGTTCCTAAGCCAACATGGCTAGCATGAGAAGACGGCCATATCACGCATCTTATTGTGTTTGATTGCAATGTGTTACTAATTCTTCTTGTTTCATGTTTACCGGTGTTTCTTACAATACTTTTTGCTCCTCTTCAGAGAAAATAATTATGTGTTTACTAGCTCTTGTTTTTTTACTAAAATGTCTACGTTAAACATGGTAAGGAAATAACGTCATACATCTACAAATGGGACAGACGTTAACAACCCCCTATCGTTGCTCCTCCCAGGTGACACCAAGGGGAAACCGAACCGGAAACCCTAGTGCGTCCGCTGCCATTAGCGTCTTCGCCAC
>NC_057798.1:70809842-70822254 GCF_018294505.1 Triticum aestivum
AACTCTGCAAAAACTAGAAAGGCCCATGAGAAAGCCCATCATTAGCGCTTGCGTGGGTTTTCAAGTCCATAGCAAGCCAGATTGGGCGATTGGTGTCCGCTAAGTCTCCTGGGCATTGGGAATATCTCCCATCATTATCACTTGTGTGGGTTAGCTGCCGCCATGCGCCCTTTGCCGCATGCGCGCCTCTGCTCTTCCTGATCAAGATCCGATTCCGACGTCGATGCAGTCTGCTTCAATCATCAACTATGTAGGCTGCCAATGAATTAGTCAAGGGCAACACATCAAATTGTCTACTAATCTCTCTACCTCACCTTGTGTCATGTCGAACTAGATTTTATTTATTTTGATTGCGTGATTTGTGATGCGTCGCCGCTCTAGGCCTAGGCATCCGTGATCAATCGAAAGCTCGAAACAGTAGATATATGCGTCGTCGAGCATTGGTATGGATGGTTGTTGTGCGCCTGCCGACAATGACCAACCGATCTATTTTGACCAACCGGCAGATGGCACGAGTAGTGGCTCGATTTGATTCTCTAGGTTTGTATTCTATCAACATTGATCTTTTTTCCCCTAATATAACCACAGAACTTTGTATATGATGATTTTTTGGAATGGTCTATCAGTGATGAATTGTCATTCAAACATGTATAGACACAAGCTAAAAGCCACTAAGCCAACCATTTGATTATACAATGATTGCAATTATTCGTATAACTTAAATTTCATATGGTAATGTTTCGTAGCAAGGCATTTAATTTCATATCATATTCTAGAGTTGTTTGATTATCAACTTTATCTACTTGGCACGCATGTGAAATTATTGACGTATATTAGCTATAGCTAAGACATGCTCCAGCTGCTAGAAAAAAAGTGTGTGTGTGTCTACTGTCTTGGCCAGGCTTAGATATGAAACTATACAGAAGTTTGTGTGGCACAAAATTTTCTTTTGGCTTCATGGGCATCTCGGCCCTCCCATGTCTAAATCCTGACTCCGCCCCTGGAATATATTATGTTCCTTTAGAGGCCGTGACTGAGTAGGGGCCGCGAACCACGATGTAGCAAGGGACATACAGCCAACGACCTACTCCAATTCACCCAGAGGCGGAGCCATACATACAACCAGGTTCCGATTCTACCTAGAGACAGGGTCGATCATACCCCAGAAGTCTCAGCGCATATATAAATCTTCCAAACCCAGATCCTCCTCGCACCGACCGCACAGAAGATACCTTCGCCGCCGTCGAGTGCGTTCCCATCATCAATCTAGCCGGAGAGATGCCGTCGTGTCCGCCCTACTACGCGCCCATGTCCTCTGATGAACCCGAGGAGTCCTCCATGTCCTGCTATCCAGGCCCTGCTATCCTAACTCTCCAATATCGCTTTAACATCCGTGCGACACAACTAAATTTCTATACGAAATTTTCTCTTTTTTGCTTCTCCCACATAGAACATATCTTGAAGTTGAAACCTATGCAGGATGGCAAAGCTTTCTAACTAGAATCTAGGATAAATCTTTCAGATTTTTTTATCCGACGTAAATACTAAAAATATGATTTTTTTAATCAAACAAAATGTATTTTGTATATTTATGTTTGACAGAAAAATCTGTACGATTTATCCTAGATTCTACTCAGAAAGCTTTGTCACGCTGCATAGGTTTGAACTTCAAGATATATTCTATGTGGGAGAAACAAAAAAGAGAAATATATTTGCACGAATCTTAAAGCAAAAAATGGATGGCTAGATAGAGAGGGCCTGGGTGCATATGCTCTAAAATATATTTTCGCTCCATGTCCACCGTCGTCGCCACGGCGGTCGGCACCGGGCACCACACGCTCAGGGTCCAGGGCTACTCGCGACTCGATACCATGCACGGCGGCAACGGCAGCTACGTGGAGTCCAGCGCGTTCAAGGCAGCAGGCCACACCTGGAGGATCCGTTGCTACCTCAACGGGGAGCGCCCGAAGGACGCCGGCTTCGTCTTGCTGTTCCTCACGTGCCACCCCGCCGACGCCGCCACCGGCAATGCACCCGCCGCCGCCGCCGCCGCCGAGAGCGTCGTCCACGCCGAGTGCGAATTCGCCCTGGTGCACCACCAAGGGACGCTGGTAAAGTGGCCGTCGCGCTGCGAACGCTTGAGCGCCTCGGCCTTTTGCTCGAGCCACATGTGGGGCATCCCGCAGTTCATCAGCAAGGAGGACCTGAAGCGTTCCAGGTTCCTCAAGGACGACTGCTTCGCCGTCCGGTGCAAGGTCACCGTCGTCCAGGAGTGGGCCGTCAAAGAGGAAGAGGACGCGAGCCCCCCGACCCTGGGAAGGCGTTTGCTAGGTTTCTGTAGTTCCATTTGTGGATAGATGCGCTCGTCGCAATAGTTTTGGCTCTTGCATGTTGGGACAAAATTGTTACGCGTTTACTGTATTACTTGTTTATGTATGTACTAGTAAAAGAGTCCGTGCGTTGCAACGGGAGAAAAAACATAACACACACTCTTAACTCAACAACCATCACTCAAGACCACAATAGGTCCATCTTCTTTATTTTTGTGAGGCATCATATTTGTGTTATCGCTTATCCTCCTTCTCACCCTCGCCGATGATGGCCTCGGTGTTCACACAAAACAACAAAAAATATGTGTTGAATATGGTTAATCCTAAGGCGTCTCTCTCTCCTTCTCTCCTCCCTCTCCCCCTCTCTCTCTCTCTCCCCTCTGTCTCTCTCTCTCTTGCTCGCTTTCTCTCACTCTCGCGATGAGAAATCTGTTGTTTTCCCCTGTGACATTTTTCAAAGGTATGCACGGGTAGTTATCGATGTTTTCTTTTCCGTATATGGTTATAGTGGGGTATTTATTTGCAATCCGGATCGCCGCCGGTATGGAAAAAATGGATCTTGCGCTATAAATTATAAGTTTGCTTCCATAACAATATTTTAAAAATATTTAATAGGTAAAATTAACATCATATTTAGATTAGACACATTTTTCTAATAAAATTTCATATATAATATGTTAAATTTGAAGTTATGGTTTAAAAGATACAGGTAATTTAGAAAATCATTTGGTTTGACTCAAATATATTCCAAAATAATATTTATAAATACTTAACAGGTGAAAATAATCTCATATTCATATTCTACATATTTTTCTAATCAAATTTCATATATAACATGTTCAAATCAGAGTTACGGTTTAAAAGGTATGGATGATTTTAAAAAGCATTTGTTTGACTTAAATATGATCCGGGGATGAATTACCTAAAACATCAGGGGGGTTTCAAAAAATGTAAAATAACGGTTCGGGTGTGACTTAAATCTGGACGGCGGGTTGATTTCAAGAAAAGATAAGGACTTAATGCTTCATTTTAACTTAAAACAGGACTGCGGGTTGTATTATCTGAAATAGAGGGACTTTTCTGAAAAAATGCTATGACGGACGAAAGAAACTCAATTTGCTTTATTGTTAGGTAAAGATACACTGTATTACTTGTTTCATGTGTAGCAGTGTTCTGGAGAAAAATATTACAGTATGCTTTTACTAATTTTATTAATTAATTATTGCTTCTAAAAATATCTACATTAAATAGTGTCGCTAGGTGGTCTATAAATCTGGATGTAATTTTTGCTATTTCTGAAATTTATTGTACTGTCATGATTGAAAATGAATCGAACGACAGTTTCCAAAAAAAATAGAGTAAGGAAACAAATCCAGCCTCTGAGTCACTTGGTTCGACCAGTATCTACTACCACTATAAAAATACGAAAGGACGGAGAACCAAATTATCTAGCCATCGAATAGTGCCAATCTAATGGTCTAAATCGCCTCAATGCATCAAACATGTTTGACGCTTTAATTACCCACCATGCCACTGAACGGTACAAACCACGCATTAAGTCAATCGATATCTAAACCTGCCCCGCCCCGCCGGTCAAAAAAAAACCGCTGCACGCCCGCACGATCTCTCCCCACCTCCTCGTCCCACCTCTCGCCTCCTCCCGCACCCGTGCCGCAACCATTACCCGCGGGAGCCGCCCGCCATTCCCTTCGCCGCAGGCCGCCGCGCCCTTCGCCACGGTAGCCGCGGGCCACCGCCCTTCGCCACGGGAGCCGCGGGCCGCCGGAGCTACCCGCTGCCGCGCCCTTCACCGCCGGAGTCGCGGCTGCCGCTGGCCCAAGTGACAAGGTACTACTGTAAATCTTTTTTTTCACGAATACGCTAAGCTTGCGTATCATTCATTGATAGAAGAAGTTAGAGTGAATACAATGGGGTACAACCCATGACACGAACGCAAGAGGCGTGAACATGGTTGCCGAAGCAAAGAGACATGAGAAGCTCGACCCAAACAAAGAAAAACACAGCTAAATTCGCCAACCTGAAAAGCAATCCAAGCAACAACTAGACGACCAACATCTCCACATCTAGCACCGAGGACACCGCGAGCAAACAAGACAACGCCTTCACGAAGGAGAACGACACCAAGACGTCGTCGTCGTCCGATCCGAGAAACCGGACCTAGGGTTCTCCCTGATGCTTGAAGAGGGGCACGGATAACGGCCATGACAGCGCCTTCAAGAAGGTGACGACACCCGCGAGTGTCGCCGCTGCCAGCATAAGATGCAGGAATTTCGCCCTGGCCATGTACCAAGCAGTCCCAAGCCGTCGGAGTACGAGTCGGAGAAGAGGAAGTCAGGCATACGCCGGACTGCATCCGCGGGAAGGGGAGCCACGCTCGACGCCGAGGAGGCACCGGGCGCCGCCGGGTACTACTGTAAATCATTGCCAATTCTGAATTAATGTCGCTGCCGCCTCACACGCTCCCGACGCCTGCTGACCAGGGGTTGCTCCCTCTGATTTTGCGCTCGGCAGGGGCAGCATGCCCTCGACGACCCGGCCTGGGACTGTCGACGAGGTATACGGTATACCTGGCCTGGGTCTGAGCAGTAGCTATGACGAGGCGGCGGCGCAGGAAGAAGGGGATGCCGGGCAAGAAGCTCATTGCGGAGTGGTGGAGCAGGAAGAAGCTCACGGCGCAGCGGCGGCATAAGAAGAAGCTCATGGCTGAGCGGCAGCGCTGGAAGAAGCTCCGGGAGAGGAAATCAGCAAGGTGAGGAATGCCCCGCTTGTCATTTGTCTGGAAATTCATCACCTGCAGTATAGCATAGCTGATCATATGCAGTATTTCTCCCGATTTCTCACTCAATTTAGGGAACTAGGGTTCATACAGGATTCAAATTTCGTTACTCAATTTCGGACCTATGGTTTACAAATATATTGTAGCTGAAATTAGTTGCTTCCCTTAAGTTTAATCAGTGTTACACAGACAGGAGTATAGTTTCTTTTTGCAAACAACCTTCCACTGGCGAACTTCTATTGTTTTATCGATGTCCATATATATCTACCATCTGGAAGGTTGAAACTCTATTCAGACTTCTGGACATTGAAACCACAAATGGCTAATTAAATATACGAGAAATCTAAATACCTGCAGACAGTCAGTTTGCAATAGGCACGTACGATCGCTTCCGCCTGGTTTTTTTTTCTTCGATCTTTCTTTACGATCGCTCCCGCTCCCGCCCGCTGTGCTGGGGGAGTCGAACCTGGGATCTGATAGATCCAGCGGTATTAGGAACCTAGCAGCAACCACCTAAGCAAACTCTATGTTCTGATTTGATTCTTGTTACGTACTTTTCATACTTTTATGTTGAGGTAGACTTTTCTACTCACAGATCTGATCGAGTGTTATTCTGCTGTCGTTTTCGGTTTTTCTTACAAATTTTTTACCAAAAAATATATAAAACATACATTTTTATCAAAAATAAATTAGAGATGTGAGTTGAGCTCATGATTTAACATATAAGACTAGACTCTTGTACTCTTTGTACATAGATATGAGCTGAGTTCATGGTCTTAACATGATAATTTATTCACCGCAGCCTTGATAACTTACGTACAAATATTGTAGAAACCTCGATCAGGTGAAAAAACATTTTAAAACACATCCCGATAACTCGTGTGAAAATAGCATGATAATATAAGCACCGTATACATGATAATTTTGGTCCAGTGGGGGAGTGTTGTTTGACGATAATTTATGTGTAAATAGCATGGTAACTCACGCATAACAAACTTGATCACTTATATACAAAAATCATGATAACTTTTGTACAAACATTCTTATAGCATGCTAGTGGTCCGGCCCACAAAAACGACTTGTTTTTGGCGAGATATGGATCTCATAACTTGATGAACAAATATTATGTTAACTTTGACCCAGAAAAAAGTTGCTTAAATATACTCTGACATCTTCAGTGGTACGTAATACTCACGGTATTTTTGACCCGGCAGAAAATAGTGGTTAAATACACAACTTGATGGCTTCAACATAAATAGCATGGAAATATGCACACCATAGACCAGATAACTTAGGGGCATAGACAATGTGATAACTTTGACCTGGGATTTTTCTTTCTTAAAATCATATCTTCAATTACTTATGTGTAAAATAATATGGTAATATACGCACCGCTTACCTGATAACTTCGGTCCAAACACCATGGTAATTTTTATCCGGGAAAGAAAATGTTGAAGACACATCCGCAATAACTTCTTTATAAATAGCATGATAATATACGACAACAAACCTGATAACTTAGGTACAAATACCCTGATAACTTTAATCTGAGAAAAAAAGGTTGTTTAAAATGTAACTCCGGTAACTTTTGTGTGCCCACACCTCTGATAACTTATGTACAAAACACCATAGTAACTTTTTACTTGGGCGAAAATATTTGTTGTGCGTGAGTTATCATGGTGTTTGTGCGTGAGTTATCATGTTCGTGCGTATACATTATCATGCTCTTTACAAAAAAGTTACCGGGGTATATTACAACAACTTTTTTTCTTCGTGCAAAAAGTTAAGCAGTGTTTGTGAGTGAGTTAACAGGTTTGTGGCTTATATATTACCATGCTCTTTATAAAGAAATTATTGGGATTTGTTACAACAACAAAAATTCATGTGGTCAGAAAATTTACCATAGTGTGTTGTGTGTGAGTTATCAGATTCATGGCGTAATAAATTATCATGCTCTTTTTCCAGATAAGTTATCGGGGTGTGTTACAACAACACTTTTTCTTCACAGTTACCACAGAGATTTGTGAGTGGGTTATCAGGTTCGTGGCGTATAATTACCATGCTCTTTTACAGATAAGTTATCGAGGTGTATTATTACAACATTTTACCTAGGGTCAAAAGGTTACAGCGGCGCGCGAGTTATCAGGTCTGTGATGCATGGATTGCCATGTACAAAAGGAAAGGAAATTTGGTAAATAAAAAAGAAAGAAAGAAAAACAACTTGTTTTTCTGGTCGCGTATGTAGAAGTACAAATATTTATTGGCAATCTATGTAATCACAACTTGAAACTAGACCAGATGGATATGACAAGTGATCTTGAATCAAGAGGTAGTGAGTTCAACTCCCACCTCATACCACTTTTTACCATGTTTTCTACCACGCTAGGAAATAAAATGAAGCGGGAGAAGCGATGGGATGGGATCGAGAAAGAAGGATGTGCGCCAGGAAAACCGTTCGGCGTTCGGATCTGTTTAGCACAGTCCGGTATAAATATTACCCAACCTAAATTATAGCCAGAATTCAAGCTGGTTCAGTTGGTTGTGAACAGCTATGGTGAACCGTAGGTAGAGGGTTTGAGTCCCACTTTGTACATTTTTTTACCACGCCAGAAAAAAAAACGGGAGAAGGAAGGAGAACGAAGCGGGGAGCGGGAGAAGCGATCGTGTGGATCTGTCGACTGGTGGTTAGCATAGTCCTTAAATATATTGTCTAGCTTGTGCAGTCGTCATGGAGAAGTTATATCACGCTTTCTCAAATCTTGATGTACTGCTCAAACTGTTGCCTTTGTTAGGCAACAGGTATGACATTATTCCAGTAACTTGTGCACATTTAAACCGCCATTGTCTAATTGGATATGTCAGTCATGCTTTTGCAGTCGCCATTTGTAAATCAAAAGATTTATCTTCCAAGACTTCCTAATTTAGGCAGGAAATGCAGATTAGTTGAGTACATAAATTGCATAGTAAAAGAGCATCGGTATTTAGGCATCAACAGTGGTCACCTCGCCTCCAGGGTAGATCCGTCTGGCCCTGACTACTCAAGTTCCTCAGTTTGTGCCTTTTGTTATTCTTATTCTTGTCTTATTTCAACCTTTTGACCATACATATCACGCATGGGAAAAAAATAAGAGGGGTCCGTTTGTGCATCTTTGTTCTAACGGATCAACAAAGATGATTCAGTTTTATTGGATTATAAGTAGTACTAACAATCAATACACATGCAACACCACAGAGAAGAAGCTCAGCCAATCAGCTGATGGAAGCACAGACTGTTGCAAGATATGTTTTTCTATCCTCAAATTCGATGAGTCTGGAAATTCACAACATAGTAGAGATAGTGGTAATTTGAATCACCGCTGTAAGACAATAAGTTTTGAGGAACCAGCACAACCCTCTAGGGGTGGCTTATCTCATTATATATAATGGTTGTGTTACAATATGTACCATATACGTACATAGGTACAGAAGCTATACATAGTCTAACACCCTCCCTCAATCTTAGCCACTTTCTAAAGAACTGAGAAGGGTAAGATTGCGCCTACAAGCCTCAAACTGTGGCAGCGGTAAAGGCTTAGTGAAGATGTCTGCAAGTTGATCCTTAGATGAGATAAACTTGATCTGGAGTTGCTTCTGTGATACACGTTCCCGTACAAAGTGATAGTCAACTTCAATGTGTTTCATTCGGGCATGAAATACTGGATTTGCAGAAAGGTATGTAGCACCGATGTTATCACACCAAAGAATAGGAGGCTGTGGTTGAGACAAACCCAACTCCTGAAGCAAAGACTGCACCCAAATAATCTCTGCAGTAGCATTAGCCACAGCCTTTTACTCAGCTTCAGTACTGCTACGTGACACAGTAGCCTGTTTCCGAGCACTCCAGGCGATCAAATTAGAGCCAAAGAATACTGCATAACCCCCCGTGGATCGCCTGTCATCTGGGCTACCAGCCCAATCTGCATCAGAGAAGGCCGAAAGGACCCGAAAGGAAGTCGGCCGAATATGCATACCAAATGTCAGGGTGAACTGAACATAACGAAGAATGCGTTTAACAGCAGCCCAATGAGTATCTCTGGGAGCCTGAAGATACTGACAAACCCTGTTAAGAGCATAAGAGATATCTGGTCTCGTGATCGTCAAGTACTGAAGTCCACCAACAATGCTCCTGTACTCTGTGGCATCCGCAGGAGACAAAAGCTCACCATCAACAGATGTTATCTTGTCGGTAGACGACATGGGTGTGGTGGTCGGTTTGCACTTCAGCATGCCAGCTCTCTGTAACAACTCCAAGGAGTACTTCTTCTGCGTAAGGACAAGACCAGTAGCACGAGAAGTGACCTCAACTCCAAGAAAGTAGTGAAGCTTCCCAAGATCTTTGACCGCAAAATCAGCACCAAGAGAGCAGACAAGAGTATCAGCAGCATACTGAGAAGAGCTGACAAGGATAATATCATCGACATATACCAAAAGATACATAGTGACTTCTGGCTTCTGTAGAAGAAATAACGAAGTGTCAGCAGTAGACGGCACAAACCCATGAGCACGAAGGGCAGAGGCAAGGCGGGCATGCCAGGCACGAGGAGCTTGCTTCAAACCATATAGTGCTTTGGAAAGACGACAGATATAGTCAGGACGATCAGGATCAGAGAAACCAGGCGGCTGTTTCATATAAACCTCTTCCTCCAAAAATCCATGTAGAAAAGCATTCTGCACATCAAGTTGACGAAGTGACCAACCACGAGAAACAGCAATGGAGAGAAGAAGCCGAATAGTGGTAGGCTTGACGACAGGACTGAAGGTGTCCTCATAGTCAAGACCATGACGCTGCCGAAAACCGCGAGCAACAAGTCGCGCTTTGTAACGCTCAATAGATCCATCCGAATGCTTCTTCACTTTGAATACCCATTTTGAGTCAATAACATTTACCCGTGGTGGTGGAGGAACGAGAGTCCATGTCTTGTTACGAAGAAGAGCATGAAACTCCTGCTCCATAGCCTCTCGCCAATGTGGAATGCGCAGGGCAGCCTGATATGAGCGAGGCTCAGAAGATGGATCCGCAACAGCAGCAGCCAAACAAGCAGCCAACCAAGCAACCGTACCATCCTTACGTTCCTTAGGTTTGGAAATGCCACTGCGACTGCGTGTATGTGGTCGGGACACAGGAACCACCGAGGTCGACGGAGCAGCCTGCAACGGGCTGGAGGACGACGACGTTGACGAGTCAGCCGGTGACGAGGAGCCAGTCACGGTAGCCTCGGACTCGGTTGGCGAAGAAGGCCGACCCACCGGCGAAACCGGCAGAGCAGACGAAGCAGCTGGCGACTCCGGTATCACAAACCGGGCCGATGGCGAGCTCGGCATAGTGGGCCGTGGCGCGGCCGGTGTCGCGGGCCGATCCGCTGATGAAGGCAACGTGAGGACCCGAGCCGCGAGCGAAGACGGCGTGACGGGCCGAGCCGCAGGCGAAGACGGCGTGACGGGCCGAGCCGCGGGCGACTCGGTGGCCGCTGGCGAAACGGACCGAGCAGTGGAGATGCTCGGCGCGACGGGCTCGTCAGGTGACCATGCATGGGCACGCGAATCGATGCCATGCAACATAGGGCGATCGACGTGCCCACCAGAAGACGACGATGATGATGGTGAATCCTCCAACAGCTCCAAACGAGCTCCACGTCCGGTTCCTGCACCATGGTTAGGTAACAGCAAAGGAGAGTATGCAACATCATCAAATTGGTTAGAAGCAACAGAGGATGAATGCAGGGATGGTGGTTCGACAGTGGACACAGGAAGGTTGGCAAAGGGAAAAACATGCTCATCAAACATGACGTCCCGAGATATATAGACACGATTAGTGGGAACATGAAGACATTTGTAACCTTTATGAAGAGAGCTATAGCCAAGAAAAACACACTTCTTAGAACGAAACTCAAGCTTGCGCTTGTTATATGGACGAAGATGCGGCCAGCAAGCACACCCAAATACCTTGAGAAAGGTATAATCAGGTTGTTCATTAAGGAGAACCTCAATGGGAGTCTTCATGTTTAAAACACGAGTAGGAGTACGGTTGATGAGAAAGCATGCAGTGGTGAAAGCATCACTCCAAAACCGAAACGGAACAGATGCATGGGCCAAAAGAGTAAGACCAGCTTCAACAATATGACGATGCTTACGTTCGACTGAACCATTCTGCTGATGTGTATGTGGACATGCTAAACGATGAGCTATCCCAAGCGACTGAAAGAAAGAGTTGAGGTTGCGATACTCGCCCCCCCAGTCTGACTGGACATGAACAATTTTGTGCTTGAGAAGACATTCAACATGTTTTTGAAACTGAACAAAAATATCAAACACATCAGATTTGCGTTTAATAAGGTAAAGCCAGGTAAAGCGACTATAAGCATCAACGAAACTGATATAGTAATTATGACCACTGACAGAAGTCTGAGCAGGACCCCATACATCTGAAAACACAAGTTCTAAAGGATGTTTCACCTCACGACTGGACTCCAAAAAAGGAAGTTGATGACTCTTCCCCTGCTGACAAGCATCACACACTGCTACATCTTTATGACTAGACAAACTAGGAAGCTCATGACGACGCAAAATATGACGGACAATAGGTGTGGCCGGGTGACCAATACGAGCATGCCACTGTGACGGAGAGACCCGAACTCCACTAAAAACACGAGCGACACCAGGATGCTCCAGACGGTAGAGGCCCTGGCACAACCGCCCACTAAGAAGAATGTCCCTCGTGCCCCGATCCTTAATAAAAAGATCAAAAGGATGAAATTCACAAAGCACATTATTATCACGTGTGAGTTTAGGAACTGAAAGAAGATTACGGGTCACAGATGGAACTCGAAGAACATTGCAAAGCTGAAGACTCCTATTGGCATGTCTAGTGAGAAGAGATGCTTGACCAATATGAGAGATGTGCATACCTGCTCCATTGGCGGTGTGGATCTTGTCGGAGCCATGATAGGGTTCACGAGTGTGAAGCTTCCCCATCTCGCTGGTTAGATGCTCTGTCGCCCCAGAGTCCATGTACCAGTGTGGATCGATGGAGTAGGACTGAGTGTGTCCCTGTTGCTTCTGCGGCGCGGGACGATCAGCCATGGCGACCTGACGGGCATTGTTGCGTGTATCTTTGCCGTCATTGCCAAGACCAAGGAAGCTTCGCTGGAAGCGCTTATGACACTTGGAGGCCCAGTGCCCATCGCGGCCACAAAGCTGACACACACGTGGACCGCCAGCCCCCGGTAAGGTCGCAGTAGGTGGGGGG
>NC_057798.1:70822264-70987651 GCF_018294505.1 Triticum aestivum
GTGGGAACATGAAGACATTTGTAACCTTTATGAAGAGAGCTATAGCCAAGAAAAACACACTTCTTAGAACGAAACTCAAGCTTGCGCTTGTTATATGGACGAAGATGCGGCCAGCAAGCACACCCAAATACCTTGAGAAAGGTATAATCAGGTTGTTCATTAAGGAGAACCTCAATGGGAGTCTTCATGTTTAAAACACGAGTAGGAGTACGGTTGATGAGAAAGCATGCAGTGGTGAAAGCATCACTCCAAAACCGAAACGGAACAGATGCATGGGCCAAAAGAGTAAGACCAGCTTCAACAATATGACGATGCTTACGTTCGACTGAACCATTCTGCTGATGTGTATGTGGACATGCTAAACGATGAGCTATCCCAAGCGACTGAAAGAAAGAGTTGAGGTTGCGATACTCGCCCCCCCAGTCTGACTGGACATGAACAATTTTGTGCTTGAGAAGACGTTCAACATGTTTTTGAAACTGAACAAAAATATCAAACACATCAGATTTGCGCTTAATAAGGTAAAGCCAGGTAAAGCGACTATAAGCATCAACGAAACTGATATAGTAATTATGACCACTGACAGAAGTCTGAGCAGGACCCCATACATCTGAAAACACAAGTTCTAAAGGATGTTTCACCTCACGACTGGACTCCGCAAAAGGAAGTTGATGACTCTTCCCCTGCTGACAAGCATCACACACTGCTACATCTTTATGACTAGACAAACTAGGAAGCTCATGACGACGCAAAATATGACGGACAATAGGTGTGGCCGGGTGACCAAGACGAGCATGCCACTGTGACGGAGAGACCCGAACTCCACTGAAAACACGAGCGACACCAGGATGCTCCAGACGGTAGAGGCCCTGGCACAATCGCCCACTAAGAAGAATGTCCCTCGTGCCCCGATCCTTAATAAAAAGATCAAAAGGGTGAAATTCACAAAGCACATTATTATCACGTGTGAATTTAGGAACTGAAAGAAGATTACGGGTCACAGATGGAACTCGAAGAACATTGCGAAGCTGAAGACTCCTATTGGCATGTCTAGTGAGAAGAGATGCTTGACCAATATGAGAGATGTGCATACCTGCTCCATTGGCGGTGTGGGTCTTGTCGGAGCCATGATAGGGTTCACGAGTGTGAAGATTCCCCATCTCGCTGGTTAGATGCTCTGTCGCCCCAGAGTCCATGTACCAGTGTGGATCGATGGAGTAGGACTGAGTGTGTCCCTGTTGCTTCTGCGGCGCGGGACGATCAGCCATGGCGACCTGACGGGCATTGTTGCGTGTATCTTTGCCGTCATTGCCAAGACCAAGGAAGCTTCGCTGGAAGCGCTTATGACACTTGGAGGCCCAGTGCCCATCGCGGCCACAAAGCTGACACACACGTGGACCGCCAGCCCCGGTAAGGTCGCAGTAGGTGGGGGGCTGAGGCGGGCGACGGTGGCAGCCCCAAGGGAGACCGGGGTGATGAAGAAGAGCGGCCACCCTTGGTGGCGGCGTTGGCCGAGAGGGAGCCAGTGCCCCTGGTGCGGCGAGTCTCGACCCGTTGCTCAGTGAGAAGGAGCCGAGAGAAAACCTCGTGTGCCAGCATGGGTGTCGAGTTGCCCCGCTCGTTGATGATCTCGACTAAGGCATCATACTCCTCATCAAGACCATTGACAATAAACGAGTTGAACTCGGAGTCGGTGAGGGGTTGTCCAATGGAGGCCAATGTGTCGGCGAGGCCCTTGACCTTGTTGTAGAACTCAGTGGCAGTGGAGTCAAGCTTCTGACACTCTCCAAGCCAACGACGGAGTGTAGAGACACGAGCCTGGGACTGCGCTGCAAAGGTGCGCTCAAGGATGGTCCAGGCCTCATGAGACGTCTTCGCGAAGACAACAAGGCCGGCAACTGCCGGCGAGAGCGACCCCTGGATGGAGGAGAGGTTCGCCTGGTCCTGCCCCGTCCAGACGCGATGGGCCGGATTGTAGACCGGACCGTGCACGCTGTCTACCAGCGCGGGTGGGCAGGGAAGCGATCCGTCGACGTAGCCTAGCAGGTAGTGACTCCCCAAGAGCGGGAGAACCTGCGCACGCCAGAAGATGTAGTTGTCGGCGGAGAGCTTGATGGTGATGAGATGACCGAAGTGAAACGGCGGCGGCGAAGACAATCCCATCGAGGAGGCTGCCTGGGGTGCAAACACCATGGAGGCAGCCGGAGGCACCGAAGCCGATGCGGGAGGAGGCGGGACCGCAGCCAGGGCGGACGCCGCAAGGCCCGCGGCCGGGGCGGACGCCGCCAACCCCGCCAGCGGGGCAGTGTGATCCGCTTGCGGCAGGAGCGGCGGGACGACGCCTGCGGAGTTCGCAGTGGACGGCGGCGCCGCGGTGTGGACCACGAGGTCACGCCCAAGCGAGGGCGCCGGCGGCGTGGAGAAGACGGAGCCGATGCTCCTTGTCCCGATCGGAGCCGGAACAGAGACGGCATCGAGCGGGAGGTTGAGCAGAGCCGCAAGAGAGGCCGGGAGGAAGCCCGCAGCAGTGGAACCGGTGGTGGCGGCGCTCGACATGGCGGCGGCGCGATCGGTGGCGCGGTGGCGGCGGTGAAGGCGGCGGCGGCTGCGGCGGCAGTGCGGGTATTAGGGTTTAGAAGCGGAAGCGATCGTAACCTAGCGTGATGCCATGTAAGACAATAAGTTTTGAGGAACCAGCACAACCCTCTAGGGGTGGCTTATCTCATTATATATAATGGTTGTGTTACAATATGTACCATATACGTACATAGGTACAGAAGCTATACATAGTCTAACAACCGCACATGTAGAATTACAGGTAGTTACATGTAGATTCAATTACAAGGTTTATATATTAAATTTTGAATTCCGACGAGCCGTGCATTGCACATGCACGCTTACTCTCGCCCCCTCCTCCTGCACCGTTCGCCGCGTGAGCCACCTGCCGCAGGTCGCCGCCCGTTGCGCGCCGCGGGAGCCGCCCGCCGCAGGTCACCGCCCTGCCAGCGCGCCGTTCGCCGCCCATCGCGCCCCGCGGGAGCCTCCGTAGGTCACCGTCGCGCCGTTCGCCGCCCGCTGCCCATGCAAGATCCAGGCATCTAACCCTTTCTCCACGAACCCACTCCAGATTGCTCCACTCATTCCGTCAGAAGGAGAAAAAATCATACTGATTGTGCCTTCCTTCTGCTTCAGCCTTCACCAGGTGTGTGTTAAGGAAGGACCGGACACGCGTGTGCCAGGGAAGATGCTGCCACCGTCCCTGCTTTCGAGGAGGATTCGTCCCTGCATCTTAATGTTCGCCAAGCCCATTACATCGCTGGTGCAGGACACACAACAAAACAAATCTGAGCCTCAGCGACATATTTGCTAGTAAAGTCCTCTCCCTCTTATATCTTGGTAGGATGCATTCTTCAACGATTATTTGCTGGGGTTTGTTAAGAAATCCCAAAGATTCCAGAATCTGTTTGGTTGTGTCGCTCATAGTCCCTGGGTGAACAAACTTGTGACTTTGGTTGTTGGTAGCTTAATTATTTGGACTTCTATCTAATAGACAGATGTCTGAGTATAAAATTTGAATCCAACTCTAATTGAGAAGACTTGATTTTTCTTTAATCCTGCTGATGAATGGCCAACTATTTCAACCTGTGAAATATTCCTGAATTTATAACCTGTCAGATCAGGGTAGTTACAACCTGTATGATCTTCCTGAACGTTTGAACCTATGGGATCGGATTGGGGTAGCCAATTTTGCATCGTTGATACGATGGCTACATAAACTATTCAGCAAGTTACATCTGCTTCATCGGGTTGATGCTTCATGCTCAGCAAGTTCCCTTTCCCTTGAGTCGTCTTGCCTCGGTCGGTTTGTTCTTGTGCAGATAGATGTGTAGACCACATCTTGCATACGGCTGTTATGGATTATGCTTCAGCCCTCCATGACTTCACTCGATTTAATTCCCCGCGATGCGACTGACACAAAAGACAAAACTATCCTCAGTATCCACAAAGATCACCCTGGGAGATGGCCTTCCTAATATTTATTTATTTTCATTTTTCTGATGCTTATGGCTATAAGTTAACTGCAAATAAGTTGTTTTTTTCAAAATATGGCACAAAATTATGATTACATCGTAGTGATATTTTTTCTTGTAGGGAGAGCAGGAGGATAAAAAGTGCAGTCCTCTTCACAGGATAGGTACAGTCTTGGCTAAGCGATTACTGCTGCTGCGGTTCATCTACATTGATTTTGGACATTGATTCTTGATTTACCCTTATTATTACCATTTGCTAACTTAACCATCTCCATCTCTCATGTTAATTTTGAAGACCTTTTATGTGTCGTGTCGACAAGGGTGTCTTTGATAAGAAATCCAAGCAGGCTGTATGTGAGGTGAATCAAGGTAACTATATGATGTAGTGAAGTATAAACTCCTCCCCCATGCTGTTTCTGGATATGTTATTCTTCAGTGAATTACTACTGAAGCTTTGATTTAGGACTATTCTTGGTCATGTAAGAAAGCTGAGATTTATTTTGGCCATGTGATTTCCGTAAGCATATCCTGTTAATATTTTCATTGGAAGTTTCCCTCATATCAAACTGTTTTATTTCTTCTACACAGGAGTTGGTACAGTATGCAGCCCTCAAACCATAGATTTGTGAATTTTATGCCAGCTGGGCCTCTTTCATTTTAATGCTTGAGTCCTAATATTTCATTTCTCCAAGCTTTTGAGTTCTAATACGGTTCTCTATTCTGAGCTCTTGAACATTTGCCTGCACAAAAACTATCTATAACAATTCCTTCTAAGCCTAGAGATAGTTGTACACATCATTTATTCAATCCTAAATTACTCTATGCTCTGGATTACTCCCGTGGTGCATTTTATGTCCCCCTCACATCTATATCTATGTCTTCAGTCTTCTTACTCATATATATGCTTTCCCATGTAATCATCCTTAACGAATGTCATGTTCAATCTGTCTACTTATCAGGGTATTTTCTGATTTTTTTTATGTTGCCGCTTACTGATCTTACGACATGGAGAGGAGAGGCCAAGTAGCAGCAAGCACGCAGCCGTGTCATGCAAACAAACTGAGACTGCAGAAAGTCACTGATTGTACAAAACCAGAAAAACAAATTGCAGCGCGAGCATGCAAAGAGATAATTGCGCAAATCAAACACATATTCAAGTAATAAGTTAGTGAGAGGCTTTATATAGGCGTGTACTGCTGCATGTTTCCTACATAACAGGTTCATGCTTGTATCTTATAAATGTACATCTGAAGTTTACTGCAGCAGCGTCAAGCTGATGTTTAGCAATCAAGGACCAACTTTATCTTTCGGCATTGCAGAATTTACGTGCCAAGAATCCTCATTTTCGTACATCACGTAGATTATATACTGACAAGTTCTTAGCAACCATGGCCCCACTCCACTTCATCCTGTTAACCAGGGCACTGGAGGAGGCGGCTCCCCCACAACCTGCTTTCCCTCAATTTGTTCAGTGAGCACTGTTATCTTATTCTCTTTACTCTTACTATATCATGACTGGGTTTGGAATTTGGGCCTTTTTTGTTCTCGCGTTTGGACCAAATGACTGGGCATTGACATCAATAATTGCAATTTTACCGTTGGCTGAACTAAGGAGAAGTATTGGAACACAAGTTGACAATGAAGCAATTATTATTGATGGATATCAGAAGTTGCTCGCATTGACTGTAACTGTAGAAGTTATATTCAGTCATTGAGACATGAGTTTGTTTTTTATATAAGAGTTACGTTCATTTATATAAAATAGAGTGAAATTCCATAGACGAACCAACTGTGATCCTTTTGTCAATAGGTTACATAAAATAGTTATGTTCATTGATTTAGTATACAGTTATCCCATGAAAGTACACGTTGTGGAGGATCGTATAGTGATATCTTTAATTGCAGTTCAGGTACCATTCACTTTTCCAAAGATAGGCAGGTAGATATCTACATTTTAATACGGCGTGGTATGGTTACACTTTACTAATTGAATTGTTTCCTTAATGTGGTTGTTCTATCATTTCTGAAACTGTGTAGGTTCTGAATGAAGCTATGACGATCTGTTGACACATGACTGAAAAAATAGTGTGAAATTGATTTGTAAGTATTTTTCTTGATATGCAAGTATTTAACCTGGGATTTCAATTTGAGATATACAACCGTCAACCGCCTTTTTAGGTGGCATTCCCTATTATCGCCGATGTTGTATGTTCTTTTGGTAAATATGTAATGTTTTGGACATGGATAAAGGTTTCTTTTATTTCTCTTTTGTAGTACTTGTATATGGACAACAAGAGAAAGAAGCTAAATTCCTGAAGCCGAAAGTTGAAGAGGTAATATCACCTGGTTAGACTTGTAAACAGGATGAGGGAGGAGCCAGCAAGTCAGCAACGCATCTTCTATGCCTCCAAATGAAAATTTGTGTGCAGTGGCAAATGGGAATCGACGAATCGTGTGCGACGGTTTGCCTCACATACTAAACATCTAAGTGTAGTCACCGATGAAAGTATTTCTTGTACTAAGATGTATAGCATGATAAATCGTGCATGACTTTACTTAATTGGAAATTAACAGCATCGCACTTCCCTGCTCTTTATTTTTGTACATATACAATTGTAGTGTGTTCGAATTGGAGGTGCTTTTGACTACCCCTGAAAAGAGACGCACTTCGAGTGTTGTTATTTTTTTCTAATATTGTAACTAATTGAAGGTAAGTTTGTGCCAAATAAATTTCATTGAGCATCTTCATCTCTAAATTTTAATCGAACTCCCTTATATTTTGTTTCTCGGCTTTGGTTATAACTTATAACATGATATCAAGACCAATTGGATCGCATCTTCACTAAGTGAACACATCAGTCTTGTTTTTGAATCGTAATCAGGTGTAATCTTCTTTCACGGGATGGATGAAACAACATTAACATCTCTTTGCAACAACATCACACAATGGTGTCTCACTTTCAATTTCTATGTTTTTGTCAAATATTTATTTTATTTTGTATTAGCATGATTTTTAATTGGTCAACGTTTAAAACGTGTGTTGCAGGTGCACATTTACTAGTAATATAGAAGAAAAAGGACACCTTCTCGTTGTGGCCAGGTGTCGTGGTCCTAAGTCTGACAGTAGAATGGAGGGTAGGTATGGAGAGGCAAGATCCTAGCTATGGAGTAGTTGTGTACGCAAGGGATTTACGAGTTCAGGCCCTTATCGGAGGAAGTAACAGCCCTACGTCTCGGAGCCCGGAGGCGGTCGACTGGATTATGTGCGTATGAGTTACAGGGGTGCGAACCCTTTACACTGAGGAGGGGGTGGCTTATATAGTGTTCGTCAGACCCCTCCGGCCCTTAGTTATGCAGGGTTTAAAATACATTAAGACAGGGGGTTACTGGTAACGCCCTCATAAAGTGCCATGAAGACTATTAAAGATACTTAATGACAGACCGTTGCGTGCTGAGTGACTTTAGGTCTCCTAGCCGTCGAGTGGTTAGCTTCATGGTCGAGTGGCTATCTTCATCGTCGAGTGTCCTTGAGTTCGTCGAGTGAAGTCCCTCTTGGTCGACTGGAAGGTAGCTTCTTCTAAGGATGTCCTTGGGTAGGGTATCCTAGATAGGTCCATGACCCTACCCTAGGTACATGACTTCATCATTAGCCCCCGAATGGATCGAGGTTCGAGTGAGGAAGGAGTTGATAATTTTCTCCGACCTATTTCCCGTGCTCTGATTATGTCGTATCCTGGATCAGCGAATTTTTTTTAGCGTTGGCATTAACTTTTCTTTCAGTCGCCTTGATCCATTCCTTTCTTCTGTCGAGTGAACTTTTGAACTTAGTGAACTTCCGAGCGACGGACCGCGGGAAATCTATCGTCTGACAGATTGATCTGCCGTTAGCGGATTTTGTGGGATCCGAATTTTGGGAAGCGCGCGAAGCGGGGCGGACCGCGGTACTCGGATGGGATAAGGCGTGGACGCCTCGATTTCTGCGCCGCCTTTTTCGCCACGTATCATGCATGCGTGACTATTTCGGGATGTGACAGGACCGCCCGGGCCTACTTGTCAACCACTCGGAAGCGTCCTTATATAAAGCGTCGGGCGAGGGTTTTTGAACAGTGCCTTCTCATTCTCTTCTCTGCCTTCTTTTCCTCCGCCCGCTGTGCCTGCTCTCGCCTCCGCCTATCCACTCCTCGCGTGCTTCGCCGGCGACAATGGTGAAGGAGAAGACGGCGGCCTTGGAGCGCGCGAAGAAGGCGACGGCAACGGGGAAAGCGAAGGGGAGAGCGTCCAGTCGGGGCGGATCTTTGTTAAGGTCCCGCCTGCCAAAAGGTTGGGTCCAAGGGGATTGGATCCGCTCGACCATCACCGAGATGGATCTCAATGACCTGGCCAACGAGGGTCTGATCCCCCACGGGTCAGCAAGGCTTCCGGGGACCGAATGGCAACCGCAACCGCAGGAGGGTGAGTGCGTTCTCCTAGCCACTCATGTAGACCGTGGATTCTCTCTGCCGTCGAGTGTTTTCTTCCGAGGGTTTCTGAACTTCTTTGGGGCGAAACTCCACCATTTCACTCCCAATTCCATTGCCTATCTTGCTGCTTTCGTGTCCATGTGCGAGAACTTCCTGGGTTGTCAACCACACTGGGGTCTCTTTAAGCATATATTCACCTGTCGCTCACAGACGGTGAAGAAGGCGAGTCCGGATGATGAGAGGACTAAGGTTATCCAGATGTGCGGGGGTCTTGGGATTCAGATGAGGAGTAAGAGTACTTTCCCGGCCATGACCCTTCCTGAGTCGGTCAGAGGGTGGCAGTCGACTTGGTTCTACTGCCAAGACGAGTCGACGCCGGGGCAGTCGACTGGTCTCCCTCCGTTCTCCATGGACCGAGTGGACAAACCCTCTTCTCTGAAGGTGCTTCCTGAGGAGAAAGCTCAGGTAAAAATGTTGATGGAGCGCGTAGTCCAACTCGTTCGGGATGGAGTGACGGGTATGGATCTTCTGGAGGTCTTCCTTAGACGGCGCATCCAACCGCTTCAGTACCGAGGCCACCCGATGTGGCTGTACTGTGGTACCGAAGACACCACTCGGGTCCATCCAGAAGCGGTCGACGACGCCACACTGGAGAGGTGGGTGACCGCAATCACAGGGAATAAGGACAACCCTCGAGGGGCTAGGAGGATCCCACCACTCAACTATACCTACACACCAGACACGGTATGACCCCTTATCTCCAATTGTAATCTTGCTTTATTCATTCTGCTTCGCTGCGAATTGGTCGATTGACCTTTGTTTTGTTTTGTTGTCTGGCAGGCCACCACTGAGTTATACTCGATGCCCAATGGAGCGCAAACGCCGATTGAGGAGGAGGAAGGAAGTGGGGGCGAAATCCCGGAGGAGTGGGATTCGGATGCTGACGACGATGATGAGGGTGATGACTCTGGTGAGGAGGAAGAGGAGGAGGAGGAGGAGGAAGTTGTACCTCCTCGCTCGGAAAGGCGCTCGAAGCTTGTCCATGATCCCGCGGCCGAGCGTGGTAAGGGGTTCGCAACCGTCACGCAGTCGTCCAAGCGCCCTCGGACTACTTCTCCGGTGCCGACTGAGAAAGCTCCGAAGCAATCTTGAGTGGCACCGTCGAAGTCGGCGAAGGTCTTGCCGAAGATGAAGATGGTGATCCCCACTATCTCAGGGTAATGGTGTAGCTTGAGTTTGTCTGTTCCACATGAACTTATTCTTGGTCGACTCATGAGCTAATCGACTGACTTCTGGAACTGCAGTGCTGCTACTTCTGATACCTCGGTCAGAGCTGAAGATCAGGAGATGGAGGATGCTGTTACTTCGAAACCTGGTATGACTCTTGTAGTTCCGTCTTCAGTCGATTGGCTTCTTGTCTCTAATTTTGATTCTTTTTCTGCAGCTTCATCTAACGTCGTTATCGACCTTCCCGACGACGATGACGAGGAACCACTGAGGCAGAGAAGGAACAAGAAAGCGTCTGCTGGCAAGGCGACTCGGGACGTGCCAGCACCCGAGACATTGGTCGTGGAGGAAGACAATGTCACTCGGCCTACCGTAACCTTTGCGGTGCCGTTGACGAGTTCTCGTCCTTCATCGTCGAGTGCTGCTCAACCCTTGCTTTTTTCAACCTACCACGTCCCAGAAGACCAAGCTAGTGTTGCTAAAGAAGCAATACGCCAAGCGGGGGTCATGATGGAGCAAGTGAAGGCAATCCGAGAAGCCAGCTAGGCAGCCTATGACGCCAGTTCAGCTCTTCAGAGTAATGTTCAGGTCAGTCGGTCACTGCCTGTTCTGTTAGGATATGATATATGAAAACCCTTCTTTCTGAAATTCCTAGAGTTTGTCCTACATCCACTGGGTGTGTCGATTGAAATTCCAGGTTAGTGGGGGCACGCTGAGTGCACCCACTGGGTGTAGTCCCCAAGGCTATGGTGGACTGCTGGCAGTCGACCATAGTCTTTATGTCTTAAGTTTTTTCCTTATTCGACTAGGTCGAATAGATTCATAGACCGGTGGGGGCACGCTGAGTGCACCCACTGGGTGTAGTCCCCGAGACTGTGGTCGACTGCTGGCAGTCGACTATAGTCTGAAGAACACATCCCGTTTTTTTTTGTTGTTGGTCGACTGGTCAACTCTAACTGATGAAACTAGTGGGGGCACGCTGAGTGCACCCACTGGGTGTAGTCCCCGAGACTATGGTCGAATGTTTGTATTCGACCGTAGTCTTAGAAATGCTATGATTTTTCCTTAGTCACTCGGAAGTGAATTGTCTTTGACATCTGTTGATTGGTTCTTCGTAGAAATCCTGCGACCTTGCGGCTCGTTATACTGAGTTGGAGAACAAACACATCCAGCTCGAGCTTGATCTGAAACTGACCCAAGAGAACCTAACGAAGGCGAAGGAGGAAGCTAAAGGTATGTTTGGTGAGGCCTTCGACGACTGCATTTGCCTCTCGTTTGTTTCAGAGTCTGATCTCACTGTAACTTTGCAGACAAAGTGAGGGATGCCCTGAAGAAGAAAGACTTTGACTTGGCTGAGATGCAGAAAGCGGCTTTAGAGAAGACCAAGCTCGCAGATGAGAAGCTGGCTTCAGTCACCAAGCTTGAAGAAGAAAACACCAATCTAAAAGCTGCTCTTGATGTTGCCAACAAGGAGGTCCGTCGGCTGAAAAGTGACAAGATTGCCCTGAATGACAAGGCCAGTGAGTTGGTGGGAAAGAAGAATGATCTGGAGGCTTATCTGGGTGGACTCGCCAAGAAGCTATTCCTCATGCTTGAAGGTAATCTTTTGTATCAAACAGACATTTTAACTGTGATCTCCGACTGTTGTCTTGACTCGGTGGTTGTGCTTGCAGAATTTTGCCAGAACTTTGAAAAGGAGACTGGTCGACTAGAAATAAACCTGGATCCCGTCAACTCTCCCGTGAAAGATGAAGTCGCCATGAATGTGCTCCGGCTTGAATCTCGCGTTGCTGCTGTCGTCGACTATCTCGCAAGGCTCAAGGTCGCAACTTCTCGCATCGACACAACACTCTGGCCAAGAGAGACGCTCCAGAACGACCTCGAGTCTCTCATGACTCGACTGAACAAGGTCCCAAGTCGAGTGCAGGAGTGGAAGAAGTCTTCTGCCAGGTGTGGCGCGGATGTTGCTCTGTCTCTGGTCCGCTTCACTGCAAGGATGCACGAGAGGACAAGCTGGCGGCCCTTAGGGTGGCTAACACCAAGAAGCATGATTTCCGATCTTTCATGGAGACCTTCATCGCTGCTGCCACTCGGATTGCAGATGGAATCGACCTGGATGAGTTTGTTACACCTTCCAGCTCTCCACAGGAGGGGTAAAAAACTTCTGAGCTTGATACTTTAAATTTGCCTCGGTATGTTGAGTGAGTTTTGTAACCGACAAACCTTAACAGGCTTAGCGCTTGAGCACTTTCGGTTCCGTTAGGTGTTATCCGAACTTGGATTCGACGTTGAATATGTTTGCATTTGGTTTGAGGTGTCTTTTGCAGGCTAAAGCGAGGTGCTCATTGCAATCGACTTGTTCCCCAATACACTTAGGCGAGCACTGGGCTGCAGCTAAGCCCCCGAGTGGGAGGCTGGCTTACCACTCGGTAGGATTTTGTTTTAACTTAGGCGAGTACTTGGACTGCAGCTAAGCCTCCGAGTGGAAAGCTGGCTTACCACTCGGTAGGATTTTGTTTAACTTAGGCGAGTACTTGGACTGCAGCTAAGCCTCCGAGTGGAAGGCTGGCTTACCACTCGGTAGGATTTTGTTTAACTTAGGTGATTACTTGGACTGCAGCTAAGCCTCCGAGTGGAAGGCTGGCTTACCACTCGGTAGGATTTTGTTTAACTTAGGCGAGTACTTGGACTGCAGCTAAGCCTCCGAGTGGAAGGCTGGCTTACCACTCGGTAGGATTTTGTTTAACTTAGGCAAAACGGATTTCACAGCTAAGCCTTCGAGTGGGAGGCTGGCTCACCACTCGGTTAGGATTTTTTTTTACAGACTTAGGCGAATCAGATTTGCAGCCAAGCCACCCACTGGGGGATTGCTTTATGTGGACAAAAGTAATAACAATTACTGGGAAAATTATAAAGCTCTTGTCTTTGATAAATAAACTACAGAAGTACTTTTATTACAACTCATCTGAGTGAATACTTAAGTGTAAAAGGGGCGGAGAAGCTCCGCGTTCCAAGCTCGGGGCTCGTCGATCTGATGCTCGACATTGTAAAGACGATATGCTCCATTGTGGAGAACCTTGGTGACGATGAAGGGACCTTCCCAAGAAGGAGCAAGCTTGTGTGGTTTCTGCTGATCCACTCGGAGAACCAAATCTCCTTCCTGGAAGGCTCGACTCATCACGTTTTTGGCGTGGAAGCGACGCAAGTCTTGTTGATAAATGGTCGATCGGATCAGAGCCATCTTCCTTTCTTCCTCTAAAAGGTCGACTGCATCCTGCCGTGCTTGTTCTGCTTCAGCCTCGGTGTAGAGCCCGACCCGAGGAGCATTGTGGAGAAGGTCACTCGGCAAGACTGCTTCAGCTCTGTAGACCAAGAAGAATGGAGTTCTTCCAGTCGACTGGTTGGGCGTGGTCCTTAACCCCCAAAGCACCGAGGGAAGTTCGTCGACCCATGCACCAGCCGCATGCTTGAGATCACGCATCAAATGGGGTTTCAACCCTTTGAGAATCAGGCTGTTGGCTCATTCTGCCTGTCCATTCGACTGTGGATGGGCGACTGAAGCATAGTCGACTCGTGTGCCTTGAGACGTGCAGAAAGCTCTGAATTCCTCGGAATCGAAGTTTGACCCGTTGTCAGTGATGATGCTGTGCGGGACTCCATATCTGAATATCAATTCTCTGATAAAGCTGACAGCAGTACCGGCATCGAGGTTCTTGATGGGTTTGGCCTCAATCCACTTGGTGAACTTATCGACTGCTACCAGCACATGGGTGAAACCGCTTCTGCCTGTTCTCAAAGGGCCGACCATATCCAACCCCCATACTGCAAAGGGCTAAACGAGTGGTATGGTCTTTAAAGCTGAGGCAGGCTTGTGTGACATATTGGAGTAAAATTGACATCCCTCACACTTGTCGACTATCTCCTTTGCCATTTCATTCGCTCTTGGCCAATAAAATCCGGCTCGGTATGCTTTGGCCACAATGGTCCGGGAAGACGCATGATGGCCACAGGTCCCCGAGTGGATGTCATCAAGGATTATTCGACCTTCCTCCGGCGTTATGCATTTCTGACCAACTCCAGTCGCGCTTTCTCTGTACAGCTGCCCCCTTATCACAGTAAAGGCTTTAGATCGGTGGACGATCTGTCGAGCCTCTTCTTCGTCCTCCGGGAGCTCTTTCCTCAAGATATACGCGATATACGGTACTGTCCAATCGGGAGTGATCACTAAAGCTTCCATGATCAGGTCGACCACTGCTGGAACTTCAACCTCAGTCAGATCCGTAACACTCTTAGGTTGTGGGGCTTCGTCGGTAAAAGGATCTTCTATGACTGATGGAGTATGGATATGCTCCAAGAACACATCACTGGGGATGGCTTCTCTCTTGGATCCTATCTTCGCCAAATCATCAGCCGCTTGATTTTTCAGTCGGGGTATATATGGTGGAGCTCTAACCCTCCGAATTTCTTTTCGAGCTTCCTCACTGCATTGCAGTATCCAGTCATGGCTGGGCTTCTAACGTCCCACTCATTCATCACCTGATTGACCACCAAATCTGAGTCGCCGTAAACCATAAGGCGACGGACGCCGAGTGAAATGGCCATGCGCAGCCCATACAAAAGTGCTCCATATTCTGCTTCATTGTTGGAGGAATCGAAGTGGATCTGGAGCACATATCTGAGCTTATCTCCTCAGGGAGAAACCAAAACTACCCCAGCACCAGAACCATTTAAGTCGGCTGCTGTTGTTCAATCCACTCGGCAAGGAAATCTGCTATAGCCTGGGACTTAATGGCTTTCTTTGCCTCAAATTTGATATCAAGGGGAAGGAGTTCAATCGCCCATTTAGCCACTCGACCAGTTGCATCTCTGTTGTGCAGAATCTCTGACAATGGTGCGTCGCTGACGACTGTAATGTCATGATCAGAGAAATAATGAGCAACCTTCTTCATGGTCATGTAGATCCCATATACGAGCTTCTGATAATGAGGATACCTTTGCTTCGATGGGGTCAAAACTTCAGAGAGATAATACACTGGGCGCTGAACTTTGAAGGTTTTACCTTCCTCTTCCCGCTCGACCGTAAGTACTGTACTGACGACCTGTCCTGTGGCTGCAATGTAAAGCAACAGAGGCTCTTTGCTGATTGGAGCAGCAAGCACCGGCTGGGTGGAGAGTAGAGCTTTTAGCTCGGCAAACGCTGCATCAGCTTCTGGAGTCCACTCGAACTTGTCTGCCTTCTTCATCAGTCGGTAAAGAGGCAGCGCCTTTTCACCGAGGCGAGAGATGAATCGACTTAACGCGGCCAAGCATCCAGTAAGCTTCTGGACATCGTGCACACGCACAGGGCGTTTCATTCGGAGTATGGTGCCAACTTTTTCTGGGTTAGCATCGATTCCTCGTTCTGAAACGAGAAAACCGAGTAACTTTCCGCCAGGTACTCCAAATGTGCACTTTGATGGATTAAGCTTGATATCATATCTCCTGAGATTGGCAAATGTTTCAGCTAGGTCAGTCAACAGGTCGGAACCCTTTCGTGACTTGACCATGATATCATCCATGTACGCTTTCACATTCCGACTGATTTGAGTGAGTAAACACTTTTGAATCATTCTCATGAACGTGGCTCCGGCATTCTTGAGACCGAATGGCATGGTGATATAGCAGAAGCACCCGAATGGAGTGATGAAAGCTGTTTTGATTTCGTCAGGTCCATACAGACGGATCTGATGATACCTGGAATAGGCGTCTAAAAAAGACAATCTCTCGCATCCCGCAGTCGAGTCGACAATTTGGTCGATGCGAGGGAGAGGAAAATGATCTTTTGGGCAGGCCCGATTGATATGTTTGAAGTCAATGCACATGCGAAGTGAGTTGTCCTTCTTGGGAACCATGACGACATTGGCGAGCCACTCGGAGTGGTATATCTCTCGGATAAACTCTGTTGCAAGGAGTCGAGCCACCTCCTCGCCAATGGCTTTTTTCTTCTGAACGGCGGACCGTCGAAGATGTTCTTTAACAGGTTTCACTTTTGAGTCGACTCTAAGGCGATGCTCAGCCATCCCCCTGGGAACGCCCAGCATGTCAGCTGGCTTCCATGCAAAGATGTCCCAGTTCTCACGGAGGAACTGGATGAGCGCTTCTTCCTATTTAGAGTCGAGTGTTGTGGAAATATGGGTCGGAGCTGCGTTGGGGTCAGTCGGGTGGATATGAACTGGCTTCGTCTCCCCTGACGACTGGAACGCTGACTCTGTGGCAGGTTTCTTGGCCTGCAACAAATCACTCGGATCTGCATTTTTCTTGTATCCTTCCAGCTCTACCACTGTTATCTGGGCATCCGCAATCTTCGAGCCTTTCTGGAAACACTCTTCTGCCTTCTTCCGGCTGCTAGTGATAGTGATCACTCCTTTGGGGCCAGGCATCTTTAATTTGAGGTACACATAACATGGTTGAGCCATGAAGCGGGCATAGGCTGGTCTTCCCAAAATAGCGTGGTAAGCGCTCTGGAAATCCACGACTTCAAATGTCAGCTTCTCTTTGCGGAAATGCTTCGAGTCGCCGAACACTACATCTAGAGCTATTTGGCCGAGTGACTCAGCTTTCTTTCCAGGAATGACTCCGTGAAAACTCATGTTGCTGGAGCTGAGCTTGGACATCGGAATGCCCATTCCCTTGAGCGTCTCTGCATACAGTATATTCAACCCACTGCCACCATCCATCAGCACCTTCGTCAATCGAGTGCCTTCGACGACTGGGTCGACCACCAAAGCTTGCCTCCCAGGGGTGGCTATGTGAGTCGGGCGATCGGACTGGTCGAATGTAATGGGAGTTTGAGACCATCTCAGATAGCTTGGTGTCGCCGGGGCGACCATATTTACCTCACGGTTGATCACTTTCAGTCGACTTTTGCTCTCTACATCAGCAAAAATCATTAGGGTGGAATTGACATGAGGGTACCCTCCATCACTGTCCTCCTTGTCCTCGGCCTTGTCCGACTCCTTCTCTTTATCCTTGGGCTGTTTTCCTTGAAACTGCTGGATTAAGAGCCGGCACTGGGGAGTGGTATGTTTCGGGTAGATGAAGTTACCCTCTTCGTCTTTCTTCGTGTGGATGTGACACGGTAGATCCATCACGTCATTTCCTTCTTTATCCTTTACCTTCTTGGGGTTCCAAGATCCTTTGGGCTTCCCTTTGAATTTGCCCTGAGTCACGGCCAGAGCCTCTCCAGGAGCAGCTGGTTCGGCCTTCCGCTTCTGCTTCCGACTGGAATTTCCTTTTTCCGATTGACTCGGCTTATACTTGCCATTCCGGAGCCTGTCCTCTTCTTCACCGTTAGCGTATTTGGTGGCAATCTCCATCATTCGACTCAGAGTCATATCTCCGGTTCGACCAAACTTCAGGCTCAACTCTCTGTTCTTGACACCATCCTTGAAGGCGCAAACCGCTTGATGGTCCGACACATTCTCCACGGTATGATGCAAAGTGATCCATCTCTGGATATAATCTCTCAATGTTTCACTCGACTTTTGTACGCAGACTTGCAGCTCCGTCAATCCGGCCGGTCGCTTGCAAGTCCCCTCGAACGTCCTGACGAACACTCGGGAAAGATCTTCCCAAGTGTAAATGCTGCTAGGAGCTAACTGATTCAACCACGCCCTGACCGAACCCTCTAGCATGAGTGGCAAATGCTTCATGGCCACCTCATCATTACCGCCACCAATCTGTACCGCCACTCGGTAGTCTTCAAGCCAAGTTTCAGGCTTGGACTCTCCGGTGAACTTACTTACCCCAGTCACCAACCTGAAGTTGGGGGGTATCACTGCGGCTCTGATGGCTCTGCTAAAGCATTCTGGACCTGAAACATGGACTCGGCTGCTAGTGGGCACATCTCTGTCATGGCCACCTCTATGAGCTCTGTTCCGATCGACCAAACCTTGCACGATGATGGATCTCGCGTCAAAGCCTGGTTCTCTGGGGTCGACCGGAGCTCTCCGCCCAACACTGAGCTGGCGCCTGTCATCTTGCTACCGATGGGCGTTAGACCCACCTCTCGGGGGAGGAGGTGGGCACTCGACGCCTATCATCACGATCAAATTGGTCATCATAGTGGTCCCGCCGGCCTTCACGTCCCACGCGTCTCGGAGGCGACCTTGGGCTGTGAGCCGACTGAACAGTATTCGCAGCGACGGATCGACTGTGAATCCTGTTGCGCGACTGTGACACAATTGAATTCT
Source organism: Triticum aestivum (assembly GCF_018294505.1). Classification (NCBI taxonomy): domain Eukaryota; kingdom Viridiplantae; phylum Streptophyta; class Magnoliopsida; order Poales; family Poaceae; genus Triticum; species Triticum aestivum. The sequence goes on from NC_057798.1 coordinate 70,840,214, forward strand.
AATCTCCTGCTGCTCGGAGCAAATCCCTGATCTGCATCAAGCCTCTTCCAGCCTCCGACTGAGAGGGCTGAATTGACTCCACTATACGGGCTGCAGCTGCTAAATTCTGAATCGGGGTTCGATATACCTGAGTTGGTTGCGGCAAGAGCTGACGTCGGCTGGAGTCGGGTACTCGTTGACGCGCACGCTCGTCGAGTGCTCGCTGGAGATTCTCCAGTCGAGTGCGTTCAGCCAAGTTGGCCAAACGCGCCTCTTGACCATCAGGACCTCCGCCGCTAGATCACTGTTGTCGCACTCGGATGCAGTCTCTACGGAGCCAGTCGACAGATCGAACAGGCCGTAGAGAGATTCGCCGGGCTCAATTGCCGCGACTTGGGTGGTGGCCGATTGGCGAGTCACTGCGTGTCTCACCCATCGCTGAAGCCTCGATCGACCGGAGCACTTGCGCTGGTGGGAGACAGGGAGGGAGGACGGCACAGGAGTCGACCGGTATGGGGTCGACGGCTGCCGCAGCAGGACGCCGCGGACACACGCCCGAAAGTGCGTCGCACCGCGGATGGGGAGCGCGTCGATATCGAGTGGTGCCTCCTGGAGCCAAGCGGAGTCGTCGGCGATGAAAGCGAGCGCACCGAGACGGATCTCGCGGCCCTCGACCAGAGCTCCGCCAGAAACCATGATGAAGGCAATCGGACAAATTGCAACTTCTCCAAAAAGTCGCTAAGACATCTGCCCCACGGTGGGTGCCAACAGTCGTGGTCCTAAGTCTGACAGTAGAATGGGGGGTAGGTATGGAGAGGCAAGATTCTAGCTATGGAGTAGTTGTATACGCAAGGGATTTACGAGTTCAGGCCCTTCTCGGAGGAAGTAACAGCCCTACGTCTCGGAGCCCGGAGGCGGTCGACTGGATTATGTGCGTATGAGTTACAGGGGTGCGAACCCTTTACACTAAGGAGGGGGGTGCCTTATATAGAGTTCGCCAGACCCCTCCGGCTCGCCAGACCCCTCCGGCCCTTAGTTATGCAGGGTTTAAAGTACATTAAGACAGGGGGGTTACTGGTAACGCCCTCATAAAGTGCCATGAAGACTATTAAAGCTACTTAATGACAGACCGTTGCGTGCTGAGTGACTTTAGGTCTCCTGGCCGTCGAGTGGTTAGCTTCATGGTCAAGTGGCTATCTTCATCGTCGAGTGCCCTTGAGTTCGTCGAGTGAAGTCCCTCTTGGTCGACTGAAAGGTAGCTTCTTCTAAGGATGTCCTTGGGTAGGGTATCCTAGATAGGTCCATGACCCTACCCTAGGTACATGACATCATCACCAGGCGCGCGGATCCGGCACCCCTGCATAGTTCCGTGCCATCTTTTATTGAATTTTTTTAACAAATATTACATCAAGAACCAACATGTGGTTGGATTGTTAGAGGGACTACGGTATCCCAGCACGCCAGGGTTCTAGTCCTGGTGCTCGCATTCATTTTTGAATTTATTTCAGGAGTTCGACATGCTCATAAAGGTAGGGTATGCGTGTGTGTATTTATAGGGATGAGTGTATGCGCATGTATATGAGCGCTTGCGTGTACCGTGTTAAGAAAAACGACCACGATCACTGGTAGAACGAGTTGTCGACGCATCGCTGTCGCGCTCACGTATCAAACTCAACCTAACCTTGTGGATGACAACCAAGAAGTCTGTGCACTTATCCATAAGGAGCATCGTAGAGCTGCACTTTTGGCCGTTGAACCTTTATATCGGTATAAAGGAGCATCGTAGAGCTGCACTTTTGGCCGCTGAAGCTTTGAATCGATACAAAGTGCCTAGTATCATATCTTGTCATCGAGCATGTAAACCTAACCGCCATAGAGCACCGTTGGCTCCATCCTGGTGGACGAGTTCAAGAAGGATTAAAGCCCAAAAGACCAAATTAAAGATGAAGCATCACCATCCACCCGAGTGCCGCCCCTACACTAAAAACCCCTAACCTAAACAATTAGCCAAGTTGAGGCACCAAGATTCCGCACCTCACTATCTGCCACCGAAGCGGCGAGCAGAGTGAAGGTGAATCCACAGGCTGGCTGATGGAGCTTGGAGTTGAGAACTTCGCTGCCTAAGCGTGAAGGGAAGGAAAAGATGCTACTCATGTCCTCTACTTTTAGTCTGAGTTGAAATACACCATTCCAAAACAAAAGGCACATTTGACAAATTGTCTGAAAAACTCGATGGAATACATCTACGTGAATGGTAATAGTACCGTCGAACTAGGTCAAATCAAGGCCAAAAGAATAACTAGGTGATCAAATGATAAGCATCGAAGATACCAATCATGAGCAAGAATGGGTTGAGCGTAAAGGAGAAGCAAAACAAAAAATGAGTCTCGGAACAATTCATTATCACAATAATATTGTTCTCGCACAAACAATTACATTTACCAACTCTGACAACCTCTTCTCATGTGTAAAGTCAGCCGCCTGGGAAGTAAAACCTCTGCCAACCTGAAGACTACCCCAATCAACCCCCATTAGATAACAAAAAGATTTGCAGAAAAATAGCCCGCAATAATATCCATGAAAACTCCAACCGCCTCTTTAGAGTGGTCAAACCCACACGAAAGACCTAACACGTAGAAGAATATGACCATCAACCAATAACCCAGGGTGGGGGATGAAAAAGCTGCTCGCTCACACCTCTCGCTATTCACACGTTAGTCGGCACTCTACACCTACACAATGAACTGCCGTCATCTTCGACAGTACATCACAGGACCGAAAAAAGGCAGCGCATCAAATGGCAGCACCTGAAAAGAAAAGGGAGCGTTAAATCCATTGAAGCTTGCAGCTTATTGAACGAGTGTCGGGTGATATGGTGAGTTACATGGTGCGTGGGGATCACCATGCGCTCCAAGAAATGGTGGCTCGTGATGCGCCGGATGTTCTTCAATGTATTCAAAAGAACATCAAAGAATCAGTTAGGAAGTATGCGAATCTCATGCACTATTCAGGGCCTGCTGCAACTGAGCAAATGATGATGGATGGATCCTGCTGATGGCAGCATTGAAAGTCGAATCCCCGTGGTGAGCTGCACATGCCTTCAAGTTCTCTCTTAGTATGTTCTCTAGCGAAGCTTGTTTGATCGGATCTAAATCCTTTGCCTGATCAAAGGAATTGTCAGAATATGTGCCTAATAATCTAATTATTCAGAAAAGAGAAGTTCAAAGAAACACGGCTCACTTGTCGCTTTTTCAAGAATTTGCTGGAGTAACCTGAATTATCATTGCCAAGCCAAGAAGAGCTTGTGATATCGCCACTGCAAATATTATACCAATAATTAATTATGCATAGAATTGAGAGAGGCCTTAAATATTTAATTGAAATAAACATGCTAAAGTCATAGTAATATAGAGTACAATACAACACCTAGAATCATCCTCGGCCTTTACTTCACGGCCACCAATAATAACAGTAGTGCAAACACTGCATAAAATCATATAACCCATGAGCAACAAACTACCAGCCAACAAGTCTTAATTTCAATTATCATCACCAGCACTGTCCTACCTTAATATATCATCAAGTTTGTCGATGACTTGAGGTATCTGCAAGGTCAAAACTACAGAGAGAGCCATCGCGTATTCCTTCTGCTGTATAGCAGTTGCATTGTCCACCTGTCCAATGATATAGCGCTTGTTAAACAGCAACGCATAAACAAGTGGGACTTCAAGAATTTAAAAGTGCATGCCAACGTCTAAAACATACTCCCTCCGTCCCAAAATAAGTGTCTCAACTTTGTACTAACTCTAGTAGAAAGTTGTACTAAGGTTGAGACACTTATTTTGGGACGGAGGGAGTATTAAAGACTTATCTAATTGGACATGCTAATCCTGTCAGTAAACACAAACTGCGCATGTTATCTGAACAGTAGACGCAAGGTTTCGTTGACAATGCAAGCATATTGACAATATCTGCTTGCCAATGTTTAAGCATCACAAACGAACAGATTTACTGATTTCATGAGTTTGACCATATGCATATTTTCATAAAAAAACATCCAAGTCAGTATCACCTGGTAAGGTTTAGCACTGAAGCAACAAACATATTTACTGTTTTAGCGAGTTTGATCATATGCACATCATATTTTCGTAAACACATGCGTAAATCAAATGGTGGCAGTAAAAGAACCTACATCATTACCCACTTGAACTATGAGAGCAAGCATTAATTGACACATCAATCTCAGTCCAATAAACACGGAAATGCTGCAAGATGTACCTTATCAATCCACATATCAACCAAAGAGAGTAGCAGATTATCCTTTAGAGATATCCCTGACTGTTGAATGTTTGCCAAAAGGGCGGGCTCTGATAATAGCTGTGCCGAAAAGTTTGTATTCATCACCAAAAGCCTAGCAAGAATTGCTCCAGAGGATGCACGTACAGTTGTCCTAGAAGGGTTATGCTCATCATCTCGACTCAAAGATATGAAGATAAGTTTCTAGAGGTTGGCATGAATAAACAAGTCAGAATGATGAAGTATCATTTGAACATTCCAGACTTGAGACCAAGTAACCAACCACACAAGTACCTGAAGAGCACTGGATATCAAAGGTGGAGCTTCCTGAGGAAAGAGCTGCACCCAAAAGCTCCAATTAGATAGATACAAAAAAAGTGAGGAAAAAGAAAAGATAACTCCTAAGTGTAATGTGTTGACGTAAAAAGAAACAGGCACCTATAGTTTCATCACATGGTATTACGACCTAACTTCCACAAATAAAATGGCCATTAATTAGTTCCCAGAGCATTTATTCCTTAACCCTGATGCAAACAGGGAGAACAGTGTTCATGGTAGTAAGAAAATTAGGTTCCCCGACATTCTGCTAAGATGATGGTCAAGATTGCTATAAGACCATGTGTAATGTTTCAAAAAAACTTGGTGCTAAGAACAGCCTTGGACCCAAGCTCAGCTGTTGCATCATTCCGATGCTAAGAGAGTTTTGTTGGAGTTGTTGAATCCTGAACTACAGCCGAGTCCAGAGATTGAAAAAACCTTTCTTTCCGGCACACTGTGATCTCTCACATATCATTGCTCTTTCATATCCCAGTTAAAGTAGACAACATTTGAGCTTCTTTATCTATCTAATGAGTCCCACGAAGAGAAGCTATACGTCGACAGGTTTTCCTTTTCTTAGACCTAGTTCATGTTGTTTGCTATTGACTCAGCAGAAAGTCAGGTTGCTTCAAAATGGAAAATAAATGGTACCTGAATAAGAAGATCAATGACTGGAAGTGTGGTGAGAAGTCCCTTGTCATTTACATTTCCAACAATAGTATCAAGAACATTCGCCAAACTTGTACCATGGCTTTTTAAAAATTCTGATCCACCAAAAATTGTGTAATCCTCAACTATGTTGACCGCGACCTGCATCATTCAAAAGGTCAAGAAAACAAAACGCTCCAAATCATTAATCGTGGCATGCAATATAAGGAAACAATCCAAATGACACGGAGTAGGTTTACTTTGTGCTGCTACAACAACAACTAAGCCTTTAGTCCCAAACAAGTTGGGGTAGGCTAGAGCTGAAACCCATAAGATTTCAGACTGTACTGCTACCTATGACAAAAATCAAACTGTACTTACGAACAAATTTTTCCAGTGAAAAAGTAAGTGTCATCCTAGAAGGCCAAACTATTTCAGCTTTAAGTAGCAAGTATTATTATGTTCAGGAAATCTTTAGCTGGTAACTGCTTGATCAGCTGGCGATAAGGGATTAATCGGCTGATTTAATCAGTCTATAAATCAGTTAACCGTCTCATAAATCAGTTAATCAGCCAATAAATCAGTTAACCGTCCGATAAATCAGATAATCGGCTACTCAGTGACCCACCGAGTAGGGATTAACCATCCGGTTAACTAATTTATTGGCCAATATTTTGAACAATGAATTCATTATGAATAACTATATAATTATATCGAAATACGGTAGTAGTTTTGTCTCAGAATATTTCCATAATAGTATTAATATTCTGCATGTTTTGAACATATATGTTTCGGAGTGCATCAGTGCCTAAAATTTTGTGTGACCAAAGATGTTTGCCTCTTCTGTTTTTTGGGGTGGGCAGGTGTGTATTCTAACCTCCAGATGGTCGAAGCTTCTATTCACAATGCCCACAAGATAAGGGAATAAATCCATCAGTTGAGGTACAATAGATGGGGCATTCGAAAGAGTTGCTTCCCACAACTGCATAATAATCTCAATGTTAGATAATTTGCGCAAGTGCATGCAAGCTCATCAGTATGGACTTGGTTAAGAACTACTTACCAGAACACTGTCCTCGAGAAGATTAAGAGCATCAGGGCTATCAACATTTACACCACTTTGCAGTATAGGCATAAGCATGTGATAAGAAAGAGGCGACTGGTATCCAAGAGAAGAAACAAAAGTTCGAAGTGCTGTTAGCAGTTGAATCTGTAACAAGCTTTCACCTGCAGATTCATCCCAGATCTGGAAAAACACACTCAAATTAGAATAACTAATTAATCCGTAGAGCAGGAACAAAATCTACATTGTCATTTAACAGACTGGTAAACTCATTCAATAAGTTGGTTAAAAGCTGATACTATTACTTTTAAAAGTTGATAGCCAGTTGAAATTGTTAAGGTAAACTGAAGAAATCTCATTGCTTGAAAAGGCTAATTTATCTCTTCTCTCTTCTGAACTTCCGAATTCAACAAATGGTACAATTTGAATCATAAAATGTACAAACAGCTGAGCTCAAAAGAAGTATGCTTTGTCATCAGTCCATGAATAGAGTACAGCCAAAATGATAATGGTCTTTCTAGCACATATTCAGAACAAAATGCCTGAGCTATACCTTCTGGAAAAATTGTGATAACTGACTTGCAAATGGAATAACCTTGTCTCCGACATGTTCAAGAAGAACTGAGATGAAATTCAACACTTGCACCTACATAAAAATAAAAGGAAAATTAGATAAGATAATGTTTGCCAGGCATGGGTTGACAAGTAACATAACGTTGACGTTCAAAATGGTACAGTGGGTCAATGATCCATTTAGAACCCTCACATAAACGACAGGTGAAGGAAACAAAAGATGTACTATGGGAATCCAAACCTTAGAATCAAATTCTTGGACATCTTCCGTCAACTTGAAACACATGGTCCAACATGTTGGAAGACATTCAAACAAATCAAGTTCTGAAAAGCTAGATTCTTGGAAAAGATAACACAGAGAAGAGCATGCTGCTAGCTGAAATTAGAACAGCGCGAACAAGTTATTAAACAAAGTAGATGAATATACGGAAATGACTCATATTCAAGGAATCGTAAACGCAAAACATACCCTGACAGCTATGTCATTATCCTGCAGCAATGCAACCAAAGCACGGTAGACCAATTTCCGTGTGTCACCCTTGATCTACAAAACTACAATTATCAGAAGCTGAAGATGCGCGGAACCTACAGACAGTCAACTAAAACTCTGACATTAGTAATGTTTAGCTTTTCTAATACAATGATAAAAGAGTGAACCTCAGAAATCCATTGCCCAAGTAGCAATGCAACTTTTCGACGAATGATACGCATATTGGGATGACCATTTGAAATTTCTATGGATAGAGATCCATGGAACCTGTAGAAATAAAATAAAAAAACTAAGGAAAGGCAATGAAGCAGGATTCGCTCTAGCTATTGATTTTGCAACAAACTTAGCTGTCCCATCAAAAGGAAATCAATGTATAGTCCTTAATACATATGAACATACAAATGCAACATCCAGAAGCATTTGCAAACAGCTGTATAAAGACTGATCAAATTTTACTAAATAATTTAAACCATTACAAAGATTAGCATGGATTAAATGAGTACCATACATCCAACCTTTTTGCAAGTAAATACAGATACGTTGTTGCTATTTAACTTACCATTCATTAAAACTGAGGTAATTTGAAAGTTCATAATACACATGCCCGGCAGCTGTATAAGCAGCATCCTTCAGAAGCATTCCGGATGTAACATCTGTTTCGAGTGGTGGAGAAACAGACATGGCTTCTCGAAGAATTGAAACAACAACTGGAGCTAGTAGCTGGAAACAAATGATTATGTAAGCATTGCAACATTCAACAGACTCGCAGGAAAGTTAAAAAGAATGTTATAATGTGCATGCCTCTCGGTAGTTCTCAAAGATGACAATGAAGAGGGCTTCAGCACATGGCCGTTGTTTCTCAGTCCACTGGACCAAATTCTGCTCATGATGAAAGGATTCAGGATTCTCTGACCATTCCTCCAGATCTTTTGCTGTATAAATAAAGTATCTGCACAAGAATTGGTAAGTTCCTGAATCCAAGAAGGCTGTCAAAATCCCAAGCAAAAAAGTGAAGGCACAAATACTAGAAAATAATCCCCTAATCTCAGAATTTGTGTATACATGTAGCTTGCATAAAATTTACAAAAACACCAATAATAACATATTCTATTGTTTTATATACTGTAGTAGTCCACAATCCTTAAAGCGGTTCATCGAGAATGTTACATTATATGCTTTTGGTGCAGAAATAAAGTGTTCTCTGTAGCTCACAGCAGCATTTTTGTGTACCATTATATGTTTATAGCATTTCTAAAGACTAACTAGCATAAAAAATGCACTTTCATGTTATTTGCCATATATGGAACTGTCATAAGGAAGTTTACTTCAGCAGGTCATAGCTAATCTATTTTTGCAATTCTTAAACTCAAGGTTTCATCATAAGGACTTTAAATCATTTCACTCCTGCAGAATATAACATGGTTGGCCAAAGGATGTCCTCGTCCAGCATTAATGCATCACAAAAGACCAACAGCTCCTGGCTAATCTATTTTTGCAATTCTTCGATTCAAGGTTCATCATAAAGAAGGGGAGCGTTGACACAGCGGTAAAGTTGTTGCCTTGTGACCATGAGGTCATGGGTTCGAGTCCTGGAAACAGCCTCGCGCAGAAATGCAGGGAAAGGCTGCGTACAAAGACCCAAAGTGGTCGGACCTTTCCCCGGACCTTGCACAAGCGGGAGCTACATGCACCAGGCTGCCCTTTTCTCAAGGTTCATCACAAGGATTTTGAATTATTTTCTTCTGCGGAATATAAAATGGTTGGCGGTTGCATATAAAAAGACCCAAAGTGATCGGACCCTTCCCCGGACCCTGCAAAAGCGGGAGCTACATGCAGCGGGCTGCCCTTTTTTTTAAGGTTCATTATAAGGATTTTGAATTATTTTCTTCTGTGGAATATAAAATGGCTGGCCAAAAGATGTCCTCGTCCAGCATTAATGCATCTGTTTAGTTAAAAGGAGGTCTAGTCATACTAACTTACACTAACTTGAGCTATTTATGTTGATGCTTGCCAAAGACAAAAAAACATGCAAACTAGTAGTATTGCAATAATCTTTCCACAAAAAATAATATAAATATGCTATTTTTACTCAGAACATTACCTCCTTATTAAAATGTTGCAAAGCAACACAACTCGATCACCAGGCAAAACAACCTTCAGCATGTCACTAGCCACTGCTGCAAAGTTTTTTTTCTTTTGCTCCAGGCTTAAAGGTTGTGCACTTTCATTGATGACGCGACCTGTGGCACTTGGTTTGTACTCTTTGCATTCTGATACGGTTTTAACCAAAACCATGCATTGTATAAGAAACTCCTCAAAGGATGCGCCAGCCTGTTCGGGATTTGTGATTATGTTCAAACAGAAGTCAACTGTAGCAGGAAGCACAGTTTGGTGTACGAAAGAATATGGATGTCTGCCTTGTAAGGTGACAAGGACTTTCATCAACTTAGTGCATGCCCTTTTTGCAAATTCCCATAGTTTAGCTTGCTTATCTTTAAAGGACGAGTCTGTCAAGTAAAATACAATAAGGAACAATTTACTCGTGAGAACTGAACTGAAATCAATCAGCACGCCATACTTGACATGTCAGACAAACTAACATCGGAAAGGAACGCCCAAACAAAGGTTTAACTTCATGAGCAGATATAAACAAGGGCCATTTATAAAAACAAGACTGTTATGTTCTTCAAGCTTTCTGGAGAGCAAAAGGAATATTTCAATCACAGATTCAGTTTCTTGCATGTTGCACACAAAAAAAGTTTCGGTTTCTTGAATGTTCTAAAGAAAAAAGTTTCAGTTTCTTGCTGTGAGATTTAATGACCAGGTCAAATAAAAATGCAGGACAACAAGATATGCTAGAACCTTAACAGTTAATACTTGAAATGCTAGATATAGATTATGATGGATCATTATTTGGTGAAGCCAGAGAAGTTTCTGTCTATTAGATCAAGACTAGAAAGGAAGAGAGAATAATTCAATTAAAATTACAAGAGCAAAACATAACTTACAATAAGGAAGAAGGGATTGAATGGCACTCAAAACCGTTGGACATACTTCCCTGACCTGCCAGACTTCCTGCAAATTAAAATAACTATTTACGGCTTTTGTTTCCTCGACAAGCTGATGAAGATCATATAACAGTCTAAGTATGAGCAACAAAATAACAGCAAATCTGACTACCTGCGCTGTTGTTGAATCACTTGCATAACCAGAAAAAATTAGTTGCCGGATGATCTTTAAACAAAGCAACCAACGGTCGCATATCAATATTAGATCATTTGATTGCTCCAAAATGGAATCTAAGTCATTCCTCTGAGAGAGCATGGAAAGATTTTGCAATATAGTCTGCACGTCGCTCTTCCAAAGGTTCCAGGTATACTCGAACAAGTGGCTAGTAATCTGCATATGACCAAAAATATGAATTAGAACATAAGACCGACTTTATGGTCAGTATTTTAAGTCATTACTATTTATGCTCAAAAAAATTTGCAAAAAAAATCAAAAGCAAGCTGCATGAATTCATGCTTTGGGAAAACAGTAACAGAAATGCTATGGATGGCATGTCTCTTGCCATGCTTTGAGAAAAAAGTAACATAAATGATATGGATAGCATGTCTCTTGATCAATTCAGGAACTATTTGATAGCAAAGAAAGGTTCAACTTATAATAATCCTCTGGCTTAGCACTTAAGATGACTTAACATGCTTGAATTCAAAAGAAATAGTGGAGTTAATACACATCTGCTAATGTTGTGTGCCTGTGTGCGACGATGCATTACGGGGCAACTAGCTGGTACTATGCCAAACTAATAATTTGAAACCCAGAAAATCAAGAGTGATACTACTTATAGATGGATATGTGATTTTTGCAAAATCAAATACCTCGGCATAATTCCTCTGATCAACAGCAAGCCGTTTAGTTGACAGCTCCTTTAAAGTTCGAAATAAGACCATAAACACACGATGTGAAGCAAGAACATCAGCAGATTGCAGTTGTTGTGCCAATATAGAGAAAAGGTCCCGCCTGAATGATATGACCGTGAGCAACAACTCAATCCATGTGGAAGATAGTTGACAAGAATCGTGCTAAAAATGCTTACCATTCTCTTGGGTAATCCAAACGTGCAATCTTCGAGATTAGTACAGCTAGCTGAAGTGCAATCTACATTACAACATTAAGATAACATACTCGCATTAATAAACATGATATATGTTTGATATCATAAGATCACGTATAATACACGTTATATAGTCTGCACCTGGTTATTCTCCTCTCGTATGTTTAGCAAGAGATTTTTACGAAGGTGGTCCTTCTCCTCATTGCTAATTCCACTACAACAGATAATGCAAATTGGTAGTGACATGTCAGAGTTCGTTAACAAGGTACCAAGTGTTATCGAAATAAAAGTAACAGAATAAATTCTACTTCGGATGTGCAGAGTTAGGCTTATAAAAAATCTACAGTTGTATTTACTCCATGAGGTGATATCTATAACAAAATTAATATGAGTGGATCAGCTACTGTTCTTTCCTGTTGGACACCATCAGCCACAATTCAATAGTTTTAAGTTAGGATCGGGATTATCAGACTCTAAGACAAGGACATTCGACATTAAAGCAATGCAGTTATTCTAACATCAACGTATAGACAATAAGAAGCATAGGCAGAGCCACAGGGCCTCGATCACAGTATGATGCTCTAACACACATTGTCATTTTTGTCAGCAAAAACACTCAAGGATTCACAATTAACAAATGGAACTGAACATAGGCTCGCTAGGAATCCCGGCAAGCCCACCATAGTGGTTGACGGCTTGATGCTATTCTTAACAAATTTACTCCATAGAGAGGTTATCCAGAACAAATTTGATTTGCAGTGGATCAGCTATTGTTCCTTCCTGCTGGAAACCATCAGCTATTTTGCTCCCAAGCATCATGTTTAGGATTATCAACGAGACGACCACTCGAAGAAAACAGCATCAAACATTAAAGCAACACCGAGTATATACACAAGTATTCTAGCACCACCGTGTTGACAGTAGGGAGCTTAGGCAGAGAGCCTAAATTCACAGCATGATGACATTCTACCGCACATTGTCACTACTGTCAGCAAAAACAGTTGGAGAAAACACTCAATGAATCATAATTAACCAGCGGAGCTGAACAGAGAGGCTCACTAGGAATCCCGGCGAGTCCGCCAGTAGCGGTTGATGCTGTTCTTGAAATAAACCGTGGCGAGCAGGCGCACGTCCTCGCGGCAGGACGAGCCCCTGGCGGAGATGATCTCCTGCAGAAGCACCAGATCAGCAAGTCAGCACGCTCGGACCCCATGGTACCGCTCCCCAATCGCCCGCAGATCGGGGCGCGCCCCGGAGGAGGAAAAGCCCTAGAGCCCGTTCATTCCCCCGCGAGGCGAATGAGGGGCGGGCGGGAGGGGCGGGGTTGGGGCGGCTTACCAGGAGGCAGGAGCAGAAGCCGGGGCGGGGCTCGCACTGCGCGAGGGCCGACTCGGCGGGGTGCCGCGTCGCCTCGTCGGCGCTGAGCGAGTTGGCGAGGACCGCGTACATGGTCGGCACGTCGCCGGCGGAGAGGGCCATGCTGTCCCCCGACCAGCGGCGGCCACGGACGGGGAGGACGGCGGCGGCGACTGGGAAGGAATGATCGGAGAGGAAGGAAGGTCGCGTGGGGTTGCGAGCGGAAGAAGGGAAGAAAGGGTGCGGAAGAAGGCTGGGGAGGCCTGGGACCTGCTGGACGTCTACTCTTCTGTAATACGCATTACTATATTATACGTTTTCGTTGCTAAAATACGCCTTATCCTGCTCACCGGCGGATAGGCTTCATGACGTACCCTCTGATTCACGCCAATTTCCGTCAAAAGAAAGAAAAATCAGGCACATGAAAAACCAATAGATGTGTTTAATTCCCGTGATTATAAAAATAACATATTATGAAAAAAAATAGAGTGTCTCAAAGTACCTCAGGAACAAAAATAAAAGTGAGGTGTACTCATCAACTAGCTCAATGTACTGTCGCAAAAAAAAAAAACTAGCTCAATGTCACCTGAAAAGGAAAATCAACTAGCTCAATGTGCATCCCTATTACAATAAAAGGTCTTTGTCGTGTACAAGCACATGTTAAACCACCAACTCCGGAGGAAAAACCCAGGTTTTAAATAAAATACCGGCATTCCATCTTACCGGGCTACAAGTGTTGGACCTCATATTGAACACTTCGCCGGTGTTGACAAAATAAATGCTATCCTTCTCGACATCGCCACAAGATGCAGGAACCGACTTTGAGAAGCGCATGCTGACAAAGAGTGCCTGGTCACCAAGTCCATCGGTCATCGAAACCCATGCGCCTCCACTCGCCTCGAAAACCTCTACTTGACAAGTGAAATGTGTTGGCAAACCAATAGGTGTGGTTAATTGCATGTAGTGTTTTACCATGAGCAACTTTCCGCGAGACTCCACAAGGTAGCGGAAAATGCTGGTAACAGCCTTGGAGGGCGCATCATCGTACACATAGTCAAAAGCGTCGTTTATAGAATTCTTATCCCTTACGCATGGTTCGATATCCTCCTCAACCTCCTCCTCGTATGCGACATTCTCGGTTTCCGATGATGTCGCGTCCCATTCTTCACCAAGATCATCGTATAATGGCCATGTTAGCTTCACATTTGATGTTCCCCCTACCACCTTTTCATCCTCATTTGATGTCTTCGTTGCCTCCTCGTCTGATGTTTCGACTACCTCCTTATCGTCAAACTCATCTAATGGCACGGTTGCATCTTTGTCTAATGTCCCTGATGCCTCTTCATCTAGTGTTTCACCATCATACTCATCGAATGCCCCCACCGTCTCCTCGTTTGATGCTCCCACCGCCTCCTCGTCTGATGCTCCAGCTACCCCCACATTGAATGTCTCAGTTGCCTCCTCGTCTGATGCTCCTGCTGCCTCCTCCTCCTCCTCCTCTTTGGATTCGGACTCGCTCCATGCATTATAGCCATAATTATTTATCGGTTGCCTTACGACGCGCCTGCCATCGGCAACCATGAGCTTACCGTCACCATCCAAGCCTATATCAATCGGAAAGAGGTTCTCGTCCTGGGTGATTGCGTAGAGTTTGTCTCCCACGAAGGCGATGTCAATGATGAAGTTATAAAGAAGGTCCCACGGCCCGGGCAACTAGACGTCCTTCCCTCCACGACTCAAGATGAACGGACGCCTTGTATTGTTCGTCAGGACGGCCACGATCAGGTCACCATCCGCGGTAGATCGCACGAGCACCTTGCGGACTTTGGTAGCCTTGGCGATGACGGTGTCGAGTTCGAGCGGAACGCTTGTGTTTGTGAAAGGATTGTGTAAGAGGAAGTTGCGTCCGTCAGGGTGGTCGTGATGACGAAGGGCAATCCAGTCGTCGGTGGAGCCGATGCAGATTGTGTTGTCTGGGAAGGAAGGCAGGGGATATGAGCGGCCGTCCGACGGGGTCATGAAGCTGCCTTCGGGCAGGACGACCAGCTGCCGTGCGTGGTGGCCGTGGTGGCGTAGGGCCGAGCGCCACGAGCGGCACACCGCCCGGAAGCGAGCGCGGTCGTTGGGGAACGGGAGGCAGGCGATGAAGAGTCCCAGGAGGTCCTGTGGGAGTTCGAACCATGACGACGCCATGGGCGAGGATCGTTGGTGTGCCTGGCGCGTGTAGCTAGCAATAGCACTTCGCCCTGATCAATTCCAGGAGACTGAATCGTACGAGTTTGCGTGCCGGGGACGCGATTATATATACACGGATGCAAGCCCCCAACACCGGTCCGTTTGGGACAGCCGAGCAGATGTTTCTGTCCGGTATTGGTTTCGATTCAGTGCATGCACCCAACACCGGTCCGGCGTATTTTTGAACATTAAAACTCCGGTCAAACATCGGTCAAAGTTCACTTAGACTTAATCAAACTTAAAAAACTACGCCAACCCGCGCGCTGCCTTAGGCATCGTCGTCCTTCCCCGGGCCGTTGAGGTCGATGAGCTCCGGCGTCAGGGTCAGCCTAGGGGAACGTCAGCGTCACGCCGAGCCAGATGGGGGGGGGCGGCATGCTGACCCACTCGTGCAGCTGGCCGGTCCTCTGTCGGTGCCGGCTCGGCCTTGGGCGTCGGGGGAGTGAGCATCGGCGGTCGTCTGCCGCAGAGAGGGTGAGGGCCTCCGCCAGCCTCACCTGGTAGTCTGCCTTCGCCTTACGCCACTCCTCCTCGGCAGAGGTTTGCATGCCGCCGCAAACGCCGCCTGGTACGCATCCTCCTCCTCCTCCAGCTTGACGACGGGGGCGGCGGAGAGTTGATGTGGTGCTCCTGGACGCCAAGGCGGCGTTGCTCCTCGTGCTCAAGGGCAAACCACATCTCCCAGTTGGGAGAGTCCGGACCATATACGCCGGCATCCGATGTTGCTCCGGCGTGAGGAGGTCCCGTCGCATGCACACCTCCTCGGCGTGCGCCCGCTGAGGGAGTCCTGAATTGGGGGGTATCCGGACAGCCGGACTATGTACTTTGATCGGACTATTGGACTATGAAGATACAAGATTGAAGACTTCGTCCCGTGTCCGGATGGGACTCTCCTTTGCGTGGAAGGCAAGCTTGGCGATTCAGATGTTAGATCTCCTCCTTTGTAACCGACTCTGTGTAACCCTAGCCTCCTCTGGTACCTATATAAACCGAAGGGTTTAGTCCGTAGGACAACAACAATCAAAATCATAGGCTAGCTCCTAGGGTTTAGCCTCTACGATCTCGTGGTAGATCAACTCTTGTAATACTCATATCATCAAGATCAATCAAGCAGGAAGTAGGGTATTACCTCCATCAAGAGGGCCCGAACCTGGGTAAAACATCGTGTCCCCCGCCTCCTATTACCATTAGCCTTAGACGCACAGTTCGGGACCCCCTACCCGAGATCCGCCGGTTTTTACACTGACATTGGTGCTTTCATTGAGAGTTCCTCTGTGTCGTCGCAGCAAGGCTTGATGGCTCCTTCAATCATCAACAACAACGCGGTCCAGGGTGAGACTTTTCTCACCGGACAGATCTTCATGTTCGGCGGCTTCGCACTGCGGGCCAATTCACTTGGCCGTCTGGAGCAGATCGACAGCTACGCCCCTGGCCATCAGGTCAGATTCGGAAACTTGAATTACACGGCCGATATCCTCGGAGACTTGATCTTCGACGGATTCGGGCCTACGCCAGGAGCGTCGAACGGTCACGACGAGCATGACTTAGATCTGCTGTCGAACAGTATTCAGGATATCGCACCTGCAGTAGCTCCGGACCTAAATCCGGGGCAGATCGCGTCGTCCGAGGACTAGAGGATGGACCCCGCCACGAAGGCCGCATACCCATCGGCGGTAGAGCCGATCACAGACTCCACCTCTAAGGAAATCTGTGTCACCGGATCGTAGGATCTGGGCCGCGCGCATCCGGGCCCATCATATCCGATTGGGCTCCGATAATGGAGTTCACCGCTGCGGATATTTTTCAGCACTCGCCCTTCGGTGACGTACTGAATTCATTAAGGTCTCTCTCTTTGTCAGGAGACTCTTGGCCGAACTATGTCCGGCTCGAGTGGGAAGCAGATGACGAAGAAATTCGTTACCCACCCACCACCCACTTCACTGCCACCGTCGATGATTTAACCGACGTGCTTGAATTCGACTCTGAAGACATCGACGGTATGGACGACCATGCAGGAGAAGAACAGGAACCACCGCCCACAGGGCGCTGGACAGCCACCTCCTCGTATGATATATATATATGGTGGACACCCCCAAAGAAAACAATGGCGATGAGGCAATAGAGGATAACCCCTCAGGGAAGCAATCAAAGCATGGGCGTCACCGGGGCCGCTCTAAGCCCCGCCGCAATACCGGCACAGGAGACGAAAACAATCTGGATGGTGCCGAAGAGGAATACAATCCCGATCAGCCTACCTTCGAGCAGGCCAAACAGGAAGACGGGCAGGTTAGCCTAGATGAACAGGCGACGGACGGATACTTGGAGGATGACAACTATATGCCTCCCTCCGAAGACGAGGTGAGCCTCGGCGACGATGAATTCGGCGTGCCTGAGGATCCCCTAGAGCAGGAGCGCTTCAAGCGCCGGCTTATAGCCACTACAAGAAGCCTGAAAAAGAAGTAACAACAGCTCCAAGTTGCTCAAGCTCTGCTCACAGATAGATGGACTGAGGTCCTGGCAGCCGAGGAATACGGACTCGAGCGCCCAACCAAAGGTTATCCAAAGCACAAGTGGTTACCTCAAGTCGAGGAGGAGGCCCTAGAGCCTACACGACCAGCACAGGACGAGGCCGAACGGCCACCTCGTGGCCGAGATAAAACGGTGTATCAGCCCGAATACCAGCTCGCACCCCCACGCCAATACACCACGGCTCGGGGCAATACGCAGGACTTGCAAGACATATTAGAAAACAAAGCAGGACAGCCACGATCGATCTACGGATCGCGGGGGCGCGCCCCAACACATGACGATGACCGTCATGCCGGATACACTAACAACAAGTCCTGCCGGGCCGAACATAACTGACCAAACTTAGTCGAACTGTGTAGTAACATAGCCCGACATAGAGGCGCCGCACACCCCCTCTGCTTCACTTATGAAGTAATGGATCACGAATTCCAGAAGGGTTTAAACCCGTAAACATCGAATCATATGATGGCACAACAAACCCCGCGGTATGGATCAAAGATTTCCTTCTCCACATTCACATGGCCCGCGGTGATGACCTACACGCCATCAAGTATCTTCCCCTTAAGCTCAAAGGACCGGCCCGACATTGGCTGAATAGCATGCCGGCAAAGTCCATCGGCAGTTGGGAAAACCTGGAGGACGCGTTCCTCGACAACTTCCAAGGCACCTACGTGCGACCACCAGACGCTGATGACTTAAGTCATATTACTCAACAGCCTGAAGAGTCAGCCAAGAAATTCTGGACTCGGTTCCTAACTAAAAAGAACCAAATTATCGACTGTACGGACTCCAAAGCCCTGGCGGCCTTTAAGCATAATATCCGCGACGAGTGTCTCGCCCGACACCTCGGCCAAGAAAAACCAAAGTCCATGGCGGCCCTCAAGACACTCATGACCCGCTTTTGTGTGGGCGAGGACAGCTGGCTGGCTCGCAGTAGCACCACGCCAAGAAACTCCGGCACTTCAGATGTCCGCGACAGTAACGGCAAGCCACGATGCAACAGACATAAGCGTCGGAACAATGGCGACAACACCGAAGACACGGCAGTCAACGCCGGATTCAGTGGCTCAAAATCCGGTCAGCGGAAAAAGCCTTTCAAAAGAAATAATCCGGGATCATCCAGTCTAGACCGCATACTCGACCACTCGTGCCAAATTCACGGCACCCATGATAAGCCAGCCAACCACACTAACAGAGATTGCTGGGTGTTCAAACAGGCCGGCAAGTTGAATATCGAAAACAAGGACAAGGGGCTGCACGGTGATGATGACGAGGAGCCCCGGCGTCCGAACACTGGGGGACAGAAGAAATTTCCTCCCCAGGTGAAAACGGTAAACATGATCTATGCCACCCACAGTCCCAAACGGGAACGAAAGCGTGCACTAAGGGACGTCTATGCGATGGAGCCAGTCGCCCCAAAGTTCAACCCATGGTCATCCTGTCCGATCACTTTCAGTCGTAGGGACCACCCTACCAGCATCCGTCACGGTGGTTTAGCCGCATTGGTCCTTGACCCAATCATCGATAGATTCCACTTCATGCGAGTCCTTATGGACGGTGGCAGTAGTCTGAACCTGCTTTATCAGGACACAGTGCGCAAAATGGGCATCGATCTCTTAAGGATCAAACCCACCAAAACCACCTTCAAAGGTGTAATTCCAGGTGTGGAGGCCCGTTGTACGGGCTCAATAACACTGGAAGTGGTCTTCGGATCCCCGGATAACTTTCGAAGCGAGGAGTTAATCTTTGATATCGTCCCTTTCTGTAGTGGCTATCATGCACTGCTTGGACGAACCGCATTTGCTCGATTCAATGATGTACCGCACTATGCATACCTCAAGCTCAAGATGTCAGGACCTCGCGGGGTTATAACAGTCAATGGAAACACAGACCGCTCTCTCCGTACAGAAGAGCACACTGCGACCCTCGCGACAGAAGTACAAAGCAGCCTTCTCCGGTAGACCGCCAATTCGGCGATGACAACCCCGAACTCCGTCAAGCGAGTCCGGAGTACTCTGCAATAGGATCATTAGGCACGCCAAGAGCGCGACTAGCAATCCGGCCTCCACCCTAGCTCCATTCAGGCAGCATTTGTGCCGCGCGTACACAATTACGCACTCAAAATACCATGGGCATAGGCGGAGGCGCAACAACGATGCGGTGCACAATGCAGTTCAACCGCCACGAGACCCCCATACCTTAATAACCTTCTTTCTCTTTCAGGACCCTACTTTCGGGCAGCCCCTTCAGAGAACCTGATCTTCGGACTCGTTACAGGAGGGAAAACCAAGGAGGCAAGAGGCTTTGCGCACAAAGGGAATACCCAGGTGGTCTCTGTTAATGATCGTTATACCTGTTGTACATACCCGCATGCGGCCTGCCCTTGGATAGGACATGTCAAATAGTCCTATTTGTTTCTGCTTAACGCATTTATTGTACACATACGCATTGACGTATTATTTAAATAACAACGAGAAATAATATACAGCGTCATCTTATTATTACTATCTTCATATTTTCCCCTAAATGTTTATTTAATATTGCATCCGTACACTTTGGTACGTCCAGTTTGCCAGGGGCTTCTTATCGTGCCCCATAACATGACAAGAAAAGTCCGAACACTTTCGACAGTGCGGCACCCCAAAATTATAGCATTATATGCATCAGCTCCGAATCATGTCTTGGGTCAATAGTTGGGTTTGCCCGGCTCCCTTGTTTTGGTACCTTACATTCCATTGTATCGGCTAAGGTAGCTGTCGGTGTCAAAACCGGCGGATCTCGGGTAGGGGGTCCCGAACTGTGCGTTTAAGGCTAATGGTAATAGGAGACTGGGGACACGATGTTTACCCAGGTTCGGGCCCTCTCGATGGAGGTAATACCCTACTTCCTGCTTGATTGATCTTGATGATATGAGTATTACAAGAGTTGATCTCCCACAAGATCGTAGAGGCTAAACCCTAGAAGCTAGCCTATGATTATGTTGTTGTTGTCCTACGGACTAAACCCTCCGGTTTATATAGACACCGGAGGGGGCTAGGGTTACACAGAGTCGGTTACAAAGAAGGAGATCTATCATCCAAATCGCCAAGCTTGCCTTCCATGCAAAGGAGAGTCCCATCCGGACACGGGACGAAGTCTTCAGTCTTGTATCTTCATAGTCCAACAGTCCGGCCAAAGTATATAGTCCGGCTGTCCGGATACCCCCTTATCCAGGACTCCCTGAGTAGCCCCTAAACCAGGCTTCAATGACGATGAGTCTGGGATGCAGATTGTCTTCGACATTGCAAGGCGGGTTCCATCTCTGAATACTTCAAGGTAAATTTTGAACACTTAAGTCGTGTCCGGCTCTGCAAGACAAATTTCACATACCACCATAGAGAGAACAATAATCCGCAAATCTAATTTGCTGACAACTCTTCGTAGTGTGGCATCACGCCATGGCCCGGCCTTTATTCGAACCATTTTTTACAACCAGCTACCGCACACATTGCGAGGCGGTTTCCTCGGCACGTCTTGTCGAAGCAGAGATCGTGTCCCTCTTATCGCGATATCCTCATCAATACGGGTATGGGTAACCCACCACGCATGTTGGCATAACTCCGTGTTTTTAGGCAAGTCCCAAACGGTTACGCTGGGGACGCTTGATATTCTCCCCCTTTTTAGAGGGGTCAAGGCCTATCCCTTTCTTACCACGCTCTCGCCTTTCCGCCTCTTGAGTTCTAACACCCGAAGCTCAAGCTTGGGTACTTCGGATCTTCAATCATGTCCGGATCCAACCTTCAAGGTCGGTGGATGGCCTCCTCTGTCACAGTGGAGGACATTGCGAAGCTCAGGGAGGCCAGATATTTGACCGCCAATGTCAAGCATAGGCTTCCCGCCCCTGAGCAGATCATCCCCACTCCCGAACCCAACGAGAGTGTCGTATTTGTTTCTCACTTCCTCCGAGGCTTGGGCTTGACTCTTGATCCCTTCATGAGAGGGCTCATGTTCTATTACGGGCTAGATTTTAAGTATCTAGCTCCAGATTCCATCCTCCACACCTCGTCGTTTACTGTCGTGTGTGAAGCCTTCCTCCACATCACCCCACACTTCGGCCTATGGCTCAAGACCTTCAATGTGAAGCCGAAGGTGATTGAGGGGAGACACGTGGAGTGCGGAGGCGCCGCAATAAGCAGAAACACCAATGTTCCATGGCCAGAAGGTTCCTTCCCAGAGGTGTCCGATCTGTGGCAACGGAGGTGGTTCTATGTCACAGCTCCCTGAGGCACAATGTGGGCGGCTGCCCCTGCCTTCCGCTTGGGTCCTCCGCCTCAACTGGCATCATGGACCAATGTGGGACTGGACTGGGGGCCTGCTAATGACGTACCGACATTGTAGAGCCGTATTCGGAAGCTTCTTGAGAGGGATATCAATCTTGTCAAAATCATTCAGGTAATGCTAGTTCGGCGGATCCTGCCATGCAAACTTCGGCCTCTCCAGATGTGGGAGTTCAATTTGGAAGGTCCGCGGACCATTCAGCACTTCTTCGGCGTGACGCTCGAAGGGATGTCTAAGTTATTCTTCGGACCACAAGTAAGGTGTCTGGACATCATCGAGGATGCGGGCCTGAGCTGCCACCGCCTAGATACCCAAGTAAGTAACCCTGTAGCCGAACACTTTGCTTATGCTTAATACAATATTATTCTGAAAACTTGTCCGCGGCCAGGATTGGCTTAACAAGGCAGAGAGGATCAGGTGTCCGGCCCCACTTCCCGAAGGCTCGCCTAGTCCTGCAATAGCCAGGCTGCTTAGACGCGCATTAAGCCAAGTGCCCTCGGGGAAAGGGGAAGAGAAGAATAGAGAAGCCGAACTCCACACATTGCACATCCAAACCGGGGGAATTTTTTCTGTCTCCATGAAGGAGGATAATCGGGGAGGTTTTTCCAAGGTTCCCTCCCCTCGCGGGAAGAAAAGGGCTGCCTCCGAAGATTTGGAGACGAAGGTGCCTAAGCAAGGGAAGAAAGCTTCACCAGGGGGCCCTGCCCCGAAGGGCGTCCTCACCGCACCATGCCTGCCAACGGGCCAACCCTCCACCGAGTTGTAAGTCAATAAACAAGAAGCTATTGCTCTTTCCTCTGAGAACAATAACCAGGATCTATTTTTTGTAGCCCGGCTAGTAGCTCGTCTCAACAGGGTTCGTCTTCGGGGGATCTTCTTCCGGAGATGATGGAAAGTGAAACCCCACCTGCCTCTCCGTCCCATGGGGCAGGCGACCCTGAGGTGTCGTCATGGAGGAGTCCAGATCCGCTGAGGCCGGAAGCTGACACTTTGACCGCCCCGAGCCCAGCGCGTTCGGCTCCCTTGGAGGGCAATGAGAAGGGTCCGGAACGGTCCGGTGCCTAGCCGAACATGCTGATGGGCCTCCTGGAGCAAGCTGATCTCTCAGAGGGTCACCGTACGCTAATGGGTACGGTGTTGGAGAAGATTTCATCCTCCACAAGCGGGTTAAATGAAGCTTTTGGAAGTTTGCTCAAAGGCTTTGAGGTACGCGGTAAAATACGTAATTTTTGATTGTTTCGCACGCGCTAGCTGTGCTCCATATAGATAGTAGCCCCTGAGACTCTGGTTTCCAGCCCTGGGTGGCAAACGGAGGATCACACTCTCAGGTAATGATCGTACTGCATTCATGCGCAGGTGGCTAAGGGTCTGGCGATAGACTGGAACTCTGAATTCGCCAAACTGAGGCGACAGATTGATGTGGTGGATACGGACATCACGCTTGTAAACAAGCGGCTTGACGAGTCACAGAGTATGCGCTTGTTTTTTCCTCATTTGCTTTTAGGAAATATGAAGAAGATTGTAATATTAATATGGTATGATGTTACTGCAGGCGGAGCTGCTGCCATTGAGGCCCTGAGAGCGGAACTTGCCCTAGCCAAGGAACGAGCCCGGGCTAGCAATGTGGCTGCCCTAAAGGCGGCCGAAGACTTGAGAACCGAACAGGCTGCTCATCGCCGAAGCGAATAAAAGATAGTCGAGATGGCTGTGGCGCTGAGGGACGCCGCCGGCCGGTATGAGCTCCTCGAGAAGGATAATCAGGCAAAGTTGACTGACCTGAAGAAGGCGCTGGATTCGGCTAAGGAGACACGCTCTGAAATTAGAGACACGCGGGAGGAACTTCGACAAGCCGGAGAAATCGCGGCTGGAAACCCCTATTTGCTGCGGATGAAGTTCTTAGATCCAAAGTATGCTCCTTTGGATCAGCTTTGGAGCGCTGCAGATGAGTATGCAGACTTGGCGAAAAGTACAGCTGATGCGACCAAGTTATTCAAGGATCATAAAGATAATGAAATAGAAAGGCTATTCTGGTCGCAATTTAGCGCTCCAACGCGCTCATTGCCATTGAGTGAGAAGATGGCCGCTATACCGAGCTCCATAGGTTGTCCGGTCTTGCAATGAGGTCTGTAATAGACCATCTATGGCCAAAGGGACCGAGGCCGGACAGTTACTTTGGTTTAGTGCAACAACTATTTGGTGCCAGATCGCGAATCGATGCCATGAAGAGGTCGGCGTGCATAGAGGATGCGCGAATGGCTCTTGCCCATGGTAAGACATATTGGGCAGATATGGAGGCCACCAGCATTGCAACCCAAAGTCCGGCAGGAAGCCAGGACCCAGCCGAGCACTATTTTGAGCAGGTCATAGAAGGTGCCCGTAGAATAGAGGCTCAGTGCTCGAAGAATGTCATGTTCGAGTGACAAGACAATTAATTGTAAATAGCTATGTGTTAATTATAGAGGCTATTTTTATAATTTTGCCTAAAAGTGCTATAATGCCTCCTGTGCGGCCGTTTTATGTATTCATATATCTTGAAAGTTAGCAGTCTTTGGCTGCAACCCCCACGCATATAATGCGGGGGTGTTCGAAAAAATATGCGTAATCACACTTGATCCAACGTCTTGGTCCATTAAGGAGGCGATCGCACGTCGAACCAGGCAACCAGACTATATAGCTGTAACACTTTCACTTAGCCATAGGAGTTTAAAGGTGGGGCTACTATGTAGCCCCTGGTACTTCCGCGTGCATACGGATATGGTGCACGTACGTACGTGACCGGGAAACCGGTCCTTCACTGATGCGGAGGAATCCTATAGATTCTGATGAGTCCTCGAGTGGTTGACCAGTCTCTCGCTGTATCATGATAGTCAATTTTTGGCTTTCTCTACTGAGGCGCTCATCCGGAATAACCAAGGCACAGTCGCAGTAGTTCTCCTTTGGCCGCCTTAGCCGATAGAACGGAACATAAGGCAGCAAACCCAGGAGCCGGGCAAACCCAATGACCAAAGACATGATTCGGAGCTGATGCATACAAGGCCAAACTCGCGACGCTGAACACTCCTGAAGGTATTCGGACTTTATAACATATACTGGGCTGAGTAACGCCCTTGACCCCGTATTTCCAAGTACGTGCATTGATCTGTCGTGGCGAAATGCCTATAACGCCAGTATCCCCTGTGGGTGTATTGGATACCCATGGGATGTCAAGCAACAAAAGATAGTAAAGAAGGTTTACGCAGGGGCTTAATCTAAAGAGAAACCTTTGAGCAGGGCCCTGCTGCATGTCTGCGCCTTTGTCTCCGTTGTGCCGTATCCTGGAAGGGTGCTGCACGAATAGTGTCTATAAAAACGAAAACTCATGTAAAAGAGTAAGCGTGCGGGAAGTTGGTTATTCTCAATGGATGTTAGAAATATGAGATATTGGCCTATTGATAAGGCAAGCCGAATTGTGGGCTTTTTACATGTGTATAGCCCCTGGTACCATTTATGGGGATATATGTATAGCACCCAGCTCAGGTTTATCCGGGCTATTGTTGACGATGGTGTACTGGACTCGTCTAACCGTGCCCGTGGTCTTGACGACTGTCGGTGTCAAAACCGGCGGATCTCGGATAGGGGGTCCCGAACTGTGCGTCTAGGCGGATGGTAACAGGAGACAAGGGACACGATGTTTTACCCAGGTTCGGGCCCTCTTGATGGAGGTAAAACCCTACGTCCTGCTTGATTGATATTGATGATGTGGGTATTACAAGAGTAGATCTACCACGAGATCAAGGAGGCTAAACCCTAGAAGCTAGCCTATGGTATGATTGTTGTTCTTATGTCCTACGGACTAAAACCATCTGGTTTATATAGACACCGGAGAGGGCTAGGGTTACACAGAGTCGGTTACAATGGTAGGAGATCAACATATCCGTATCGCCAAGCTTGCCTTCCACGCCAAGGAAAATCCCATCCGGACACGGGACGAAGTCTTCAATCTTGTATCTTCATAGTCTTGGAGTCCGGCCGATGATGATAGTTCAGCTATCCGAACACCCCCTAGTCCAGGACTCCCTCAGTAGCCCCTGAACCAGGCTTCAATGACGACGAGTCCGGCGTGCATATTGTCTTCGGCATTGCAAGGCGGGTTCCTCCTCTGAATAATTTATAGAAGATTGTGAACACCAGGATAGTGTCTGGCTCTGCAAAATAAATTCCACATTCCACCGTAGAGAGAATAATATTAACACAAGTTCAATCTGCTGACGTGTTTCGTGGCGTGACGTCACACCACAACCAAGCCTTTACTTGAATCGTTTTTATTATACCACCTTAGCGCGTTTAGCGAAGTGGTTTCCTTGGCACGTCTTGTCAAAGCAGAGATCGTGTTCCCCTTATTCTAGGATTCCCATCAATACGGACGTGGGTAACCCAACCGCACCATTTGATTGCGGCGCTTGGGAGAAAAGCGAGTTTTATCAGGCCGGTGGGGATGCATAGTTTCGTCCGCCCATATATAAGGGGATAAGGATCCACCTTTTTACCTACACCTTCTTCCTCCTCTGCTTATCCATCTCCGCACACTCGAGCTCCAGCGCCCAAGTTCGCACATCTCACCTCAACCTCCTCCAACTATGTCCAGAGCGGGAGGCAAGTGGATGGCCTCCTCCGTTACGGAGGGGCACATCAAGAAGCTGCACAGCGCCGGATATCTGTCCAGCGACATCGTGCACCGGCTCCCCGACGAGGGGCAGCCCATCCCCACCCCCAGGCCCCATGAGAGGGTGGTATTCCTTCCCCATTTCCTCCGCGGACTGGGCTTCCCACTTCACCCCTTTGTCCGGGGGCTCATGTTCTACTACGGCCTGGATTTCTATGATCTGGCCCCGAATTTCATCCTCAGCATCTCGGCGTTTATCGTCGTGTGCGAGGCTTTCCTCTGCATCCAGCCCCACTTCGGCTTGTGGCTCAAGACCTTCAATGTCAAGCCGAAGGTTGTGAAGGGGAGTCAAGCGGAGTGCGGAGGCGCCATGGTGGGCAAGATACCCAATGTTACTTGGCTCGAGGGCGCCTTCGTGGAAACCATCAAGGGGTGGCAATTGGGGTGGTTCTACATCACCGAGCCGCGTGACCCTAAATGGGCAACGGCCCCCGAATTCAGATCTGGCATCCCCACACGGCTCACCTCTTGGAAAGAGAGTGGCCTGACTTGGGGCGATTCGGAGGAGCTGACCGGACTCCAAGCCTGCATCCAGAAGCTGGTGAACAAGAAGCTCAAGCTTGTCAACGTAGTCCAGGTCATGCTCATCCGCCGGATTCTCCCATGCCAACAATGGGCCTTTAAATTGTGGGAGTTCGATCCGGCTCAGCACCGAACCTTGAGCGGGCTCTTCGACACTAGGTACGAAGATGCCTGGAAGGTGCTGTTTAAGGGCGCCGAAGCTCCCGCATCCGCTACCGAAGATCGCGGATTCAGCTCGCAGCGCCAGGCTAGCGAGGTAAGCGATTCTACCCTTTATGGGACACTTGTTTTTCATAGTTTGACTCTATGCGGGATCTAAACTCCCTCTCCTTTGACAAGACTGGCTGAAGAAGGCTGAGCAGACTAACTGTCCGGCCCCTTTGCCAAAAGACCCAGCGAACGCCCGTTTAACGGGGCTGCTGGTTCCGGCACCCCACGTGGTGCCGGAGAAGAAGGCCAAGAAGGAGGCCACGGGCACTCGAAAGAGTTCCCGTTTTCAGGTGTCCGATGACTCCGAGGCGGACTCCTCCCCCGAGGACAAGGAGGAGAAGAAAAAGGCCTCTCCCCCAGTGGGGGGAGGGAAGAAAAGGTGGGCCTCCCCAACGAGGGAGGCCGAAGGGTCCAAGAAGGGAAGAACTCTTCCCCTGGACTGTTCCGCCAACGCCGGTGACGACGACGAGGATTGGCCTCCAAGGGCCAAGCCCCTGGCGAGATCGTAAGTATCTGGATTCCCGAATGACTTCATGATTTTTCTTTTTGCCACATGGTGTCTTTCTAACGCCGCATACAACCCTGCAGTCCGCCCAAGGACGATCTTCCTGCTTCGTCGAGCGGGTCCTTGGGCACGTCGGATGTGAACAGTACTTCACTTCCAACCGCCTCCTCCCCCCGTGACGCTGACGACGCCGAGGTGGGATCCCAGAGAGGGACCCACCCAGAGGTGCCACAGGGCGACCACCCGGACTTCGTGCCGGACTCCATGCCGGAACCTGCAGTGGTTCCGGAGTCCGGCGGGCGGCCCCTTCGCAAGAAGGGCAAGACCGTGGCGCCGGCGGCCTCCGTCCAACCGGAGGCGCCAGATAACTTGCTGGAGGCGCTCAACGGCGCTTCCATCGAGGAGGAACACCGCACTGTCATGAGTGCGATGATTCAGAAGGTCCAGCTCGCCAAAAGTGGGCTGACCGAAGCCTGCAGCAGCCTTCTATCAGGCTTTGAGGTAAGAATATTAATATATGTAAAATAGTACCGCATAGATAGTAACCCCTGATGCTCGGTTCGGTGTTCGGAAAGAAAAGCCGGACTGAGGATCTAAAAAGATATACGCATGAGTCTTAATAAATATGTCAATATGGGATTGCAGGCTGCGCTGCTGACCTCTGCCGCACTGACTGCGGAGGTCAATGCTTTGAAGCAAAGCCTCGAGCGGTCCGAGAACAAGCTCAGCCGTGCCAAGAAGCAGCTCGAGGACAAGGAAGGTGAGTAACACCTTATTAAAGTTGTACCTTACAGAAAAGGAGTTGGTTGCAAGATAAATGACAAGGATAACGTGGGTACTTCAGGGGCCACGAACAAGGTGGCTACCTTGAAGGAGGCGGTGTCCGCGACCGAACGTAATGCGGCCGTGGAGCATGCTGGGCGAGAGAAGCAGGAGGCGCGGGTGGCGGAGGTACAGCAAGAGCTCCAGGCTCTCATGGAAAAGCATGAGAGTTTGGAGCGCGACTCGAAGACTCAAGAGTCCGAGCTTGCATCGGCTCTTGAGAGCGCCAAAGCCGCTAAGGCTGAAGCCCACAAGGCCCTTCAGGAGATCGAGGCGTTGAAGAAAATAGCGGCGGGTAAGGCATTTTTCATGCAAAACAAGCATGTGAATGTGAATTACCTGTTACTTACCCGAATTCGGAGCTCTCCAGGAGCGTTCGCAGATCTGCCCCGTAGCGTGTCCAATGCTGCCGCTTTCTACAGGGCCGAGGAGGGGAGCTCGACGGAGAAGGTCTTCTGGTCTCAGTATGCTGAGGCCGGACATCCGGTGCCCCTTAGCGACCAGCTGAAGCAGCTGGTCGAGCTCCACAAGGTGGCCGAACAGGCCATGAAGGGCCTCATAGTTCGGCTGTGGCCCAATGAGGCCATGCCTGGGAGCTACTTCGGCCTGGTGCGGCGGCTGGTGGATGCTTGTCCATGGGTTGAGGTCATCAAGCGATCCGCCTGTATTGAAGGTGCCCGTCGGGCCCTTGCCCGTGCTAAGGTGCACTGGGGCAAGATGGATGCTGAGAAGCTTGTGACGGACGCGCCACCGCCGGGCAAGGAGTATCGCACGCCCGAGATGTATTACAAGAGTGTCCTGAAGGGTGCCCGCACTATTGCGGGTGAGTGCTCCAATAATGTAATATTTGAGTAGACTCGCATTTTGTTATCCTGTGCGCTGAAAACTTTGTTCATATGCGCTAAGCAACGCTTGTTGATTTAAAATATTACCTTCTGTGCGGCTGTTTATCAAATCTGAGAGATGGCAAGTCGTCGGCTTCAGCCCCCATGCCACGAGTGCTGGGGTGTTCGGGATAAATTTGAGCACTCTTGTTCCCATATTTGGGTCCATCTAGGGAGGCGCTCAACACAACGAACTAGGCAACCGGACTTATAATGCTTGAACACTCTCACTTAGCCATAGAATTCTATAATTTTAAATTTCGGCGAAGCCCCTAGTGTTCGGAAGGCCGAATTCGGGGCGCTATCCACGCCTGGGCCGGACAAAGCCGGTTCCTCGCTCTAAGCGGCATAAGTCTTTAGGGACTCGAAAAAACCTCTCGAACAGCGACCGGCTCTCGCCTCATCATGACGGTCAGTTTTAGCTTTCTCCACTGAGGCGCTCGCCCAGCTCAACTGGGGCGCAATCGCAGTGGTTCTCCCAGTGCTACCTTAGCCGATAGAACGGAACGTAAGGTACCAAAACATGGGAGCCGGGCAAACCCAACTATTGACCCAAGACATGATTCGGAGCCGATGCATATAATGCTATAAGTTCGGGGTGCCGCACTTGTGAAAGTGTTCGGACTTATCACACCATAATGTGGGGAACTTAAGCCCCTGGTGTATTTAGCCGTACCAAAGTGTACGGATGCGGCATGTCATAAATGAACATATGTATAAGAAAGGAATGCAATTAAAAGCAAAAAGGTGCTACATTGTTTATTCAAGAAATACTGCCATGAATGCAGGACGATACAAATAGTGCGATAAGCAAGGGATGGGACTATTAAACATGTCCCCCTCTAGGGGTAGGCTGCGGAATGGTGTATAAAATAGATTTAGTGCTCGTAGTGGAGACCACCTGGATATTCGTTGTAGCCTTTCTCCTTCCCTGGCTGTTGCATCGTGAGTTCGGCCGGTCTACTGCCGGACAGGGCCTCTGGTGAACGGAGTCCTGTGGGTAAGAAAGAAAAAAGAAAAAAAATGGAATGACACACTTGGGAGCCCCTGATGTGGTTAAGCCGCATTCTGGGCCTGTCGTGGTCGTGCCCCTCCCCCTATGCCCATGTTATCTCCAGAGCGTAATGATGTACGCGAAGGACCAGTCTTGCAATCTTGCGAGGGCTGGGGTTGGGGCCGCATTGCTACGCGTGCTCGGAACGTGCCAGGTGGTCTTGTTGTAGGTTACTCCGGGCGCGTTTAGCCATGTCCGGTCGCTTAACGGCCGGACTCGAGAATTGCCTTAAGAGGCTGCATTGTACTTCTGCCGCGAGAGCCACTGTATGTTCCTCCGTTCGGAGGGAGCGTTCGGTGTTTCCATTGACCGTGGTGACTCCTCGAGGGCCTGGCATCTTGAGCTTGAGGTATGCGTAGTGCGGCACCGCGTTGAACTTTGCAAACGCGGTCCGTCCGAGCAGAGCATGATAGCCGCTGCGGAACGGAACTATGTCGAAGATTAACTCCTCGCTTCGGAAGTTATCCGGGGATCCGAAGACCACTTCCAGTGTAACTGAGCCCGTACAATTGGCCTCTACACCTGGTATGACGCCTTTGAAGGTCGTCTTTGTGGGTTTAATCCTTGAGGGGTCTATGCCCATCTTGCGCACTGTGTCCTGATAAAGCAGGTTCAGGCTGCTGCCGCCGTCCATCAGGACTCTGGTGAGGTGAAATCCATCGACGATTGGGTCTAAAACCAATGCGGCGAATCCGCCGTGGCGGATGCTGGTGGGGTGGTCCCTTCGATCAAAAGTGATCGGGCAGGAGGACCATGGGTTGAACTTCGGGGCGACTGGCTCCATCGCGTATACGTCCCTGAGTGCACGCTTCCGCTCCCTCTTGGGTATGTGGGTTGCGTATATCATATTCACCGTCCGCACTTGTGGGGGGAAACCCTTCTGTCCTCTATTGTTCGGCGGTCGGGTCTCTTCTTCGTCATCGCTATGCAGCCCCTTGCCATTGTTTTCGGCAATTAGCTTGCCTGCCTGCTTGAATACCCAACAGTCCCTGTTGGTGTGGTTGGCTGGCTTTTCGGGGGTGCCGTGTATCTGGCACGAGCGATCGAGTATTCGGTCCAAATTGGACGGACCCGTAGTAGTTCTTTTGAATGGCTTTTTCCGCTGACCGGGTTTGGAGCCTCTGAATCCGGCATTGACTGCCGTATCCTCATTATTGTCGCCGTTAATGCGGCGTTTGTTCTTGTTGCGACGCGACCTGCCATTGCGGTCCTTTGTATCCGGACTGCCAGAATTTTTGCTGAGGTTGTTGCTGCGGGCTAGCCAGCTGTCCTCTCCCGCGCAGAAGCGGGTCATGAGTGATGTGAGGGCTGCCATGGATTTCGGCTTTTCCTGTCCCAGGTGCCGGGCAAGCCACTCGTCGCGGATGTTATGTTTGAAGGCCGCGAGGGCCTCCGCATCCGGACAGTCGACGATTTGATTTTTCTTAGTTAAGAACCGTGTCCAGAATTGTCTGGCCGATTCGTCTGGCTGCTGAATTATGTGGCTTAGGTCGTCAGCGTCTGGTGGTCGCACATACGTGCCCTGGAAGTTATCAAGGAATGCGGCTTCCAGGTCCTCCCAACACCCAATTGATTCTGCTGGCAAGCTGTTAAGCCAATGCCGAGCTGGTCCTTTAAGCTTGAGTGGGAGGTATTTGATGGCGTGAAGATCGTCACCGCGGGCCATGTGGATATGAAGGAGATAGTCTTCGATCCAAACCGCGGGGTCTGTTGTGCCATCATAGGATTCAATATTCACGGGTTTAAACCCTTCGGGGATTTGATGATCCATTACTTCATCTGTGAAGCATAGTGGGTGTGCGGCGCCTCTGTATTGGGCTATATCGCGACGGAGCTCCAACGAGCTTTGTCTATTGTGTTCGGCCCGGCCGGACTTACTGTGTCCGGCGCGACGGTTGTCGTCACGTATCATGGGGCGCCCACGCGATCCGTAGATCGATCTTGATTGTCTTGCCTTATCCTCCAATATATCTCGCAAGTCCGGAGCGTTCCCCTGTGGCCTTGTGCTTTTCGAGCGATGCCGGGGTACGGTTCTAGTGGAGGGCCTAGAGGCCTCTCTGTCGCGGCCACGAGGTGGCCGGTCAGCCGTATTGTGCTCTGGTGATGCAGGTTTATATGCCTCCTCCTCTAATCGGGGGAGCAACTTGCGTTTGGGGTAGCTTTTGGAGGGGCGTTCGAGCTCATGCTCTTCGGCCGCAAGGACTTCAGTCCATCTGTCGGCTAGCAGATCCTGATCAGCTCTAAGCTGTTGCTGCTTTTTCTTGAGGCTGTTTGCCGTGGCCATAAGCCTGCGTTTAAAACGCTCTTGTTCGACGGGATCCTCAGGCACGACAAATTCGTCGTCGTCGAGGCTTGCCTCGTCTCCGGAGGGAGGCATGTAATTATCATCCTCTACCTCTTCGTCTGCCGCTCTCTCATGAGGGCTGGCATCTCCGTCCTCCTGCGCTGAATCTTGCTGGAGGGGGTTGTCTTCGGCACTGTCTGGGGTATTATTATCTCCGGTGCCGGAATCGCCATTCTTGCTGTGGCGGGATTTAGAGCGGCGCCGCTGACGCCGGCGCTTGGGCTGTTTCTTGGAGGGGTCTTCCTCCGCTGTTCCTTCGCCATTCCCATCCTTTGGGATATCCACCATGTATATGTCGTATGACGAGGTGGCTTTCCAGTGCCCAGTAGGCGCTGGTTCTTGGTCGTCTCCGGCATCGTCGTCCATACCGTCGATGTCTTCGGAGTCGAAGTCTAGCATGTCGGTTAGATCGTCGACAGCGGCTACTAAGTGGGTGGTGGGTGGGTCTTGAATTTCTTCGTCGTCCGCATCCCAACCGTCCTGACCGCAGTCCGGCCAGGGCTCTCCTGATAACGAGAGATACTTTAGCGAACTCAGGATGTCGCCGAAAGGTGAGTGCTGAAAGATGTCCGCAGCGGTGAACTCCATAATCGGCGCCCAATCGGATTCGATTGGAGGGGGCGCGGGAGGTTCGGAGTCCGGCAAGGAGTCCGGCACCTTGGAGTCACGAGCTTCAGAAGGGACAAAGTCAGTATTCGGCTCTATCGCCGTAGAGGTTGCAGCCCCCGAGGCGGTGTCTAACCACCCGTCCTCGATCTGCACAGCCGGCTCCGAATCGAGGGTCGGAGCGGACTCGTGTGCGGCCTCCAGGGCACTGTCCGGCAGCAGAGCTAAATCATGCCCATCGTGACAGTGCGGCGCGCTCGGCTGTGGCTCGAATCCATTGAAGATCAAGTCTCCGCGGATGTCAGCCGTGAAGTTAAGACTTCCAAATCTGACCTGACGGCCAGGGGCGTAGCTTTCGATCTGCTCCAGATGGCCAAACGAATTGGCCCGCAGTGCAAAGTCGCCGAATACGAAGATCTGTCCGGGGAGAAAAGTCTCACTCTGGACCGCGTCGTTGTTGATGATCGAAGGAGCCATCGAGCCTATCGGTGATGACACAGAGGAACTCTCAATGAAAGCACCAATGTCGGTGTCAAAACCGGCGGATCTCGGGTAGGGGGTCCCGAACTATGCATCTAGGCGGATGGTAACAGGAGACAAGGGACACGATGTTTTACCCAGGTTCGGGCCCTCTTGATGGAGGTAAAACCCTACGTCCTGCTTGATTGATATTGATGATGTGGGTATTACAAGAGTAGATCTACCACGAGATCAAGGAGGCTAAACCCTAGAAGCTAGCCTATGGTATGATTGTTGTTCTTATGTCCTACGGACTAAAACCATCCGGTTTATATAGACACTGGAGAGGGCTAGGGTTACACAGAGTCGGTTACAATGGTAGGAGATCTACATATCCATATCGCCAAGCTTGCCTTCCACGCCAAGGAAAGTCCCATCCGGACACGGGACAAAGTCTTCAATCTTGTATCTTCATAGTCTTGGAGTCCGGCCGATGATGATAGTTCGGCTATCCGGACACCCCCAAGTCCAGGACTCCCTCAACGACCGATCATGAGTTCTGGTGGGAGAGGCCGCTTAGTGTCCGGCTACAAGAGCTGCCACATACTGCTCTGTGTTTCCGCTAATGGTTATGACGCCACGTGGACCGGGCATCTTAAGTTTAAGGCAGGCGTAGTTTAGTACTGTGTTAAAGCAAGTGAAGGCCGTTCTTCCGAGCAATGCATGATAACCGCTGCTGAAGGGAGCGATGTCGAAGAGCAGTTCCTCGCTTCTGAAGTTGTCAGTAGAACTGAATGTCACCTCTAATATGAGGGAGCCCCAGCAGCGGGCCTCAACGCCTGGTATCACTCTGTTAAAGGTGGTGTTACTTTGGCGTATTCTAGATGGGTCTATCCCCATCTTGCGGACGGTGTCCTGTTATATCAGATTAAGACTACTGCCGCCATCCATTAGGACTCGAGTGAGATGGTATCCATCAATTATTGGGTCGAGCACCAAGGCAGCCGATCCTCCATGCCGGATACTTGCCAGGTGGTCCCTGTGATCAAAAGTGATCGGGTAGGCCGCCCAGGGGTTGAATTTGGGGCCAACGAACTCGATGTGAGTTGCGTGGACCATGTTTACTGTTTTGACTTCTGGTGGGAATTTTTTCTGTCCCCCAGTGTTCGGCTGGTGAGGCTCATCCTCATCTTCGCTTGGTGTTTCCCTTCCCTTGTGTTCGGCGTTTAACTTGCCGGCCTTCTTGAAGACCCAACATTCTCTGTGAGTATGATTTGCAGGTTTTTCGGGGGTGCCATGCATTTGGCACAATCTGTCCAGGACTTTATTCAGGCCGGACGGTCCCTCTTTGCTGCCTTTAAATGGCTTCTTTCTTTGACCGGTTCGCGAGCCCCTGAATCCGGTGTTGATCGCCATGTTGTCTAGACTATCTTCATTGTTCCGACGCTTGTTCTTGTTGCATCATGGCTTCCCATTGCCATCTCGAATTTCGGATGTGCCTGGGTCGCTGGTGCCTCTACGGGCCAACCAGCTGTCCTCGCCCGCACAAAAGCGGGTCATAAGGCTTGTTAAGGCCGCCATCGTCCTTGGCTTTTCTTGGCCGAGGTGTCTGGCCAGCTACTCATCCCGGATATTGTGTTCAAAGGCCGCTAGGGCTTCGGCATCCGGACAGTCGACAATTTGATTCTTCTTAGTGAGAAATCTGTTCCAAAGCTTGCGGGGTGACTCTCCGGGTTGTTGTATTATGTGACTTAAATCATCTGCATTAGGAGGTCGGACATAGGTCCCTTGAAAATTGGCCCTGAAAGCATCCTCAAGTTCCTCCCAACTTCCAATTGAGTTTTCGGGGAGGATTTTCAACCAATGCTGAGCTGTTCCTTTCAACTTGAGGGGAAGGTATTTGATGGCGTGGAGGTCGTCCCCATGAGCCATGTGTATGTGAAGGATAAAATCCTCAATCCAGACCCCAGGGTCCGTAGTTCCGTCGTATGCCTCTATGTTCACGGGTTTGAATTCCTGTGGAAATTCGTGATCCAGCACCTCATCGGTGAAGCATAGAGGGTGCACAGCCCCTCTGTATCTGGACATGTTGCGGCATGCTGTCGGCTGTTGTTGTGTCCGGTGTTGATTCTGAACCGGTATTTGATCAGTATGATCGTTTTGGTGACCGTAATCCTACGTTGGAGCGTGTCCTTTGGATCCGTAGATGGACCTGGTCGCACCGGCCTTTTTGTCTAGGAGCTCACGTAAATCGTGTGTGGCATCAGTGGCTGCTCTATCGCGGCCATGAAGTAGTTGGTCCGGCCTATTGGTCGTATTGTTCTTTGGCGGAATGGGCTCTGCAGCCTCATCGTCAAATTCGTGCAGCAGCTTGCGTTTTGGGTAGCTCTTTGTGTGGCGATCATCGCCATATTTTCCTTCAGTGTCTAACACCTTATTCCATCTTCGGTTGAGTGTATCCTGCGCGGCTTTAAGCCTTTGCTTCTGCTTCTTGAGGCTCCTCGCCGTGGCCATAAGCCTTCTGCGGAGGTTATCTTGTTCCAAACATTTTTCTGAGATGATGAAAGCATCGTCAACTGGAATGTCCTCCTCTCTGGAGGCAGTTTGATGAGTTCGGCCCTCGGGATCGCTGTGAATGGGCGTCTGTTCAGCATGGCCTGGCTCTTCTTGCTCCATCACTGGGCTCGTATTGTTGCCTTTGGAGTCAACCGGAGTGTCATTTTTTCTTGTGCTGTTATCGCTATTTTTACTGTGATTGAACTTAGAGCGGCGCCTGCGCCGTCGTTTTGGCTTTTGTCCGAGGGTTTATCCTCTGTTGTGTCCTTTTGGTCACCGTTGTCCTCCTTAGGCGTGTCCACCATGTAGATGTCATATGATGAAGTGGCGGTCCAGCGCCCCGTGGGCGGTGGTTCCGGATCGTCCCCTGCATCGATGTCCATACCGTCGATGTTGTCGGAGTTGAAATCAAGCATGTCTGTTAAGTTATTGTCAGTGGCTATGAAGTGGGTGGTGAGTGGGAGGCGATTTTCTTCGTCATCCATATCCCACACGGGCCAGACATAGTTCGGCCAAGAGTCTCCTGACAAAGAGAGAAACTTTAATGAATTTAGCACATCGCCAAAGGGGGAGTGCTGAAAGATATCCGTGGCGGTGAACTCCATTACTGGAGCCCAATCGGACTTGATAGGTCCGGGCGCGCGCGGTTCGGACCCACATCCGGACACAGGTTCGGGGTTCTGGTGACGCAGATCCCCTTAACGGCGGAGTCTGTGTTCGGCTCTACCGCCGAAGAGTATGCGGCCTCCGTGGTGAGGTCCATCTGCTCGTCCTCGGTCGACGCGATCTGCCCTGAATTTAGGTCCGGAGCGGCTGCAGGGGCGATATCCCGAATACTGTCCGACAGCAGATTTAAGTCATGCTTGTCGTGATTGTTTTCGACACTCCTGATACAGGCCCGAATCCGTCGAAGATCAACTCTCCGCAGATATCGGCCGTGTAATTCAAGTTTCCAAACCTGACCTGATGGCCAGGGGCGTAGCTGTCGACTTGCTCCAGATGGCCAAGCGAGTTGGCCCGCAGTGCGATGCCACCGAGCACAAAGATCTGTCCGGGGAGAAAAGTCTCGCCCTGGATTGTGTTGTTGAGGGTTGAGGGAGCCATCAAGCCTTACAGCAACGACACAGAGGAACTCTCAATGAAAGCACCAATGTCGGTGTCAAAACCGGCGGATCTCGGGTAGGGGGTCCTGAACTGTGCGTCTAAGGCTAATGGTAACAGGAGACTGGGGACACGATGTTTACCCAGGTTCAGGCCCTCTCGATGGAGGTAATACCCTACTTCTTGCTTGATTGATCTTGATGATATGAGTATTACAAGAGTTGATCTACCACGAGATCGTAGAGGCTAAAACCTAGAAGCTAGCCTATGATTATGATTGTTGTTGTCCTACGGACTAAACCCTCCGGTTTATATAGACACCGGAGGGGGCTAGGGTTACACAGAGTCGGTTACAGAGAAGGAGATCTATCATCCGAATTGCCAAGCTTGCCTTCCACGCAAAGGAGAGTCCCATCCGGACACGGGACAAAGTCTTCAGTCTTGTATCTTGATAGTCCAACAGTCCGTCCAAAGTATATAGTCCGGCTGTCCGGATACCCCCTTATCCAGGACTCCCTCAGTAGCGCAGGGAGAACTACTGTGATTGTGTCCCGGTTCTTCCGGACGAGCACCTCAGTAGAGAAAGCCGAAAACTGACTGTCATGATGCGGCGAGAGCTGGTCGCTGTTCGAGAGGTACTAAATCCTTAAAGATTTTTTTCCGCTTAAGGCGAGGAATCGGCCTTGTCCGATTTAGGCGTGTATAGCGCCCCAAGTTTGGCCTTCCGGCTGCTAGGGGCTTCGCCGAAATTTAAAATTATAAGCTTCTATGGCTAAGTGAGAGTTATAAAGCTGCATAGTCTGATTTCCTGGTTCGCTGCGCTAAACACCTCCTTAAAGGACCAAGAATTTGGATAAAGAGTGTTTGGGTTTTCCACGAACACCCCAGTACTAGTTACATGGGGGCGGAAGCTGACGACTGGCCTACTTTCAGAATTTTATAAACATCCGCACAGAAGGTAATATTTTAAATCCAAAAGCGTTACATCACGCACACGAATTCGTTTTCATATTACAGAAGGACATGGGTACATTCACTCAAAAATTATGTCCTTGGTACATTCATCGGCCACAAGGCGAGCGCCTTTCATAACACCATCATAATATTTCTCGGGGTAGCGATGCACCTTACCCTCCGGCGGTCCATCCTTCACCAGCTTCTCTGCATCCAGTTTGGCCCAATGCATCTTTGCACGGGCAAAGGCCCGGTGGGCACCCTCAATACAGACGGATTGCTTAATAACTTCAAGCCGCGGACAGGCATGTTCCATCCGCTTTATAAGGCTGAAGTAGCTATCGGGCAGGGGCTCACCAGGCCACATCCGGACTGTGAGGTCCTTCATGGCCAGTTCGGCCGCCCTGTGGAGTTTGACCAATTACTTCAGTTGGTCACTTAGAGGCACTGGGTGTCCGGCTCCAGCATACTGGGACCAGAATAGCTTCTCCGTTGAGCTCCCCTCTTCGGCATGGTAGAACTCCGTGGCATCTGATATGCTGCGTGGCAGATCTGAGAATGCCCCTGGAGAACTCCGAATTCGGGTAAGTAAAAGAAATGTCTCCTCCACATGCTTGCTTTGCATCATGAATGCCTTACCCGCCGCTATCTTCTTGGCTGCTTGGATTTCTTGGAGGGCCTGATGGGCTTCGGCCTTGGCGTCTTTCGCGCTCTGGAGGGCCTTTGCAAGCTCAGACTCTTGCGTCTTGATGTCACGCTCCAAGGACTCGAATTTCTTGCCGAACTCCTAGAGCTCTTGCTGCACCTCACTCACCCGAGCATCTTGCTTTTCACGCTCAGTACACTCTGTAGCTGCTTTGTCTTCGGCCTCAGATAGCGCTTTCTTCAGGGCCGCCACTTCGGTCGTGGCCACTACTAAAAATCATGATGTCTTTTTGTTAACATCATTAATTTTTCTTTTATATGACACACGGACGGGGCATGACTTACCATTGTTCTCCTTGAGCTGCCTCTTCATGAGGCTGAGCTCCTCTTCGATCTGCTTCAGGTCCCGCTTGAGTCCGGTGACCTCGGCAGTGCAGGCGGCAGTGGCCAGCAGCAACGCCTGCTTATTCAGATAGACATTCATTGTTAGACTCCTGCAGATTAAAGGTTGACCCTCCGTTTGGTTCTTCTTTCTGAACACCAAATAGAGTATCAGGGGCTACTGTCTATTGGGTGATAATTTCTCACACTTTTGATTACTTACCTCAAAGCCTGTTAGTAGGCTAGTGCAGGCTTCGGTCAATCCACTTTTGGCAGACCGGACCTTTTCAATCACCGTACTCATAAGAGTACGGTGCTCTTCATCAATGGAAGCGCCATGAAGCACTTCCAACAAACTATCCGATGCCTCCGGCGGGATGGAGGTCATCGGCACGGCCGGCTTGCCCTCCTTAGCGAGGGGCTGCCTACCTGAATCCAAAACCTTTGGAGGTTCCGGTGCAGTGTCCGGCTAGGGGCCCGACTTGCTGTGGCTCTCGTCAGCATAGTCTATGGGGATCTTACCCCCCATATGCCCGTCATCTGAAATTTCGCCCTGGGGCGTCTCCAGAAGCGTTGCCCCTTGTTCCGGTATCCTTTGGGATAACACCTCAGTGTCATCCATGGGCCGAGGGGAGGTGGCCGTCGGGAGTGAATTCATCTCCGACTCACTCAGAGACCCATCCGAAGAGGATACCTCGAGATGGGATCTAGCCGGACTGCATATGCTTGTTCGGCATTACTACAAACTATGAAGTTAAGGTGCACGAAAAATAGTACACAGTGCGGATACTTATGATCTTGCCAGGGGCTTGCCCCTGGGCAGCCACTCCTCCTCGCTGTAGGCGGCCGTGGTGGAGTGATCCGGGAGGGAGCCTTGCCCTTCTTCGGCGTCCTAGCCTCCCCCTATGGGCGGCTTTTCTTTTCTTCTCCTCCCCAATGCGGGGAGGGGGAATTTCTTCATGCTTCCCCCCGTCTTCGTGGGAGGAATCTGCCTCGGTGTCCTCGGACGACGAGTTTATTACGGCCTTGCGCCGGAGACCTTTCCTGGTCCCCGCGGCCGCCTTCTTGGACCTTTCGGCCTCCCCGGATGGGGCGGCCTTCCTCTTCTTCTCCTTCCCTTCATAGGAGGAGCGCCCCTCATTTTCGGACGAGGCGTCCGGTGCAATCTTGCGCCGGAGACCCTTCCCGGTCCCCGTGGCCTTCTTTTCGGCCTTCTTCTCCGACACCTTGTAAGGCGCTGGAACCAGCATCTCCGTCAGGAGTGTGGTTGCTGGATCTTCCGGCAGCAGAGCCGTCGCCATGTAATCCTGTTTGATAAGCGTGGTGACTTAAAATCCTCCCACAAATATACTGGGAAAGGTACATCTAGTGATGTTCAGAGAACTTATCGGATTGGTGAGCCGCGTGGCATTGAGCCCGTGGTCCTCGGAAGTGGGAGGAGGTACTTCGGTGGCCTTAAACAGCACCTTCCAGATGTCCTTATGCGTCGTGTCGAAAATCTCTCGCAGCGTCTGGTGTTCGGCCGGATCGAACTCCCACATATTGAATGCCCGCCTTTGACACGGAAGGATCCGGCGGAAGAGCATGACCTAGACCATGTTGACGAGCTTGATCTTCTAGTCCGTCATGTTTTTGATGTAGTTCTGAAGTCTGGTTAGCTCCGCAGGTTAGCCCCAAGCCAGGCCCTTCTTCTCCGAGGAGGTGAGCCGCATGGGGATTCTGGATCGGAATGCGGGGGCGGCCGCCCAGTTGGCATCGCGCGGCTCGGTGATGTAGAACCACCCTGATTTCCACCCTTTCATGGTCTCCACGAAGGAGCCGTCAAGCTAGGTAATGTTGGGCATCCTGCCCACCATGGTGCCTCCGCACTCCACTTGCTGGCCGCTCATGATCTTCAGCTTCACGCAGAAGATTTGTAGCCACATGCCGAAGTGGGGCTTGATGCGGAGGAAGGCCTCGCACACGACGATAAATGCCGAGATGTTGAGGATGAAATTTGGGGCTAGATCATGGAAATCTAGCTCATAGTAAAACATGAGCCCGCAGACAAAGGGGTGAAGTGGGAATCCTAGTCCGCGGACGAAATGAGAGAGAAACACTACTCTTTCCCGAGACTTTGGAGTAGGGGTGATCTGTCCCTCCGTCGGAAGC
The DNA here is from genome assembly GCF_018294505.1 of Triticum aestivum. Classification (NCBI taxonomy): domain Eukaryota; kingdom Viridiplantae; phylum Streptophyta; class Magnoliopsida; order Poales; family Poaceae; genus Triticum; species Triticum aestivum. Next base: position 70,882,031 of record NC_057798.1, read on the forward strand.
CTATTCGCGACATTTGCGGCCATGTATCTAGCCGCCTGAAGCTTGGTAATGTCCTCATCCATGATGGAGGAGGCCATCCACTTGCCTCCCGCTCCGGACATGCTGCGAATGCTCCTACAGAGAAGGTGAGAACTTGGGCGCTGGGGCTCGAGAGTGCGAGAATGGATGAGCAAAGGAGGAAGAAGGTGTAGGTAAAAATGGGGGATCCTTGTCTCTTTATAGAGGTGGCGAAAACTGTGCGCCTCCCCGCTTGCCTGTTAAAATCACTTATTTTCCAAGCACCATGTTAAATGGCACAGTTGGGTTACCGGTACCCGTATTAATGAGAATCCCGTGATAAGGGGACACGATCTCTGCTTCGACAAGACGTACCAAGGAAACCGCCTCGCAATATGTGCGGTGGCTGGTTGTGAGAAAACGGTTCGAATAATAACTCGACCATGGTGTGATGTCACGCTATCTAAAGTTGTCAGTAGATTAGATTTGTGGAACATTGTTCCCTCTATGGTGGTATGTGAAATTTGTCTTGCGGAGCCGGACACGATTTAAGTGTTCGAGATTTACTTTGGAGTATTCGGAGATGGAACCCACCTTGCAATGCTGAAGACAATCTGTGCGCCGGACTCATCGTCATTGAAGCCTGGTTCAGGGGCTACTGAGGGAGTCCTGGATTGGGAGGTATCCGGACAGCCGGACTATGTACTTTGGCCGGACTGTTGGACTATGAAGATACAAGATTGAAGACTTCGTCCCGTGTCCAGATGGGACTCTCCTTTGCATGGAAGGAAAGCTTGGCGATTTGGATGTTAGATCTCCTCCTTTGTAACCGACTCTGTGTAACCCTAGCCTCCTCCAGTACCTATATAAACCGGAGGGTTTAGTCCGTAGGACAACAACAATCATAATCATAGGCTAGCTCCTAGGGTTTAGCCTCTACGATCTCGTGGTAGATCAACTCTTGTAGTACTCATATCATCAAGATCAATCAAGCAGGAAGTAGGGTATTACCTCTATCGAGAGGGCCCAAACCTGGGTAAAACATCGTGTCCCCTGCCTCCTGTTACCATTAGCCTTAGACGCATAGTCCGGGACCCCTACCCGAGATCCACCAGTTTTGACACCGACACACGCTGCGACGGCGGCACCGCCGGCACCAGGATCCGCTGCGGATCCAGATGCCAGTCGTGCGGCACCTCACATCCGGGTACAGCAGCGGCTTCCTATACTCCCGGTGCCACCGCGCCTGGTGCACCGGGATGTGCAAACCGCTGCCTAGCAGGACAGGTAGGCACTGGCGTCGGCAAAGGAGGGAGGGCACATGAGAAGGAGGCGCCGGGGGTGAGCTTCCCCTTCTTGCCGGAGCCGTCGAAGAAGCCCATGGCTAGGGTTGCTTTGTCGCTGGCGAGGGAGCACACGACAAGATGTGGACGGGTAGTGGAAGTGGATGAGGCCGTCCCCCGCCGCACGGATGGATTAAAGAAGGACCCTCCCAGCTTTCTAGACGCTGATGCGTGGGCCATGGTAGGTGGTCGCGTTAAATATGACCGTGTGTGGTGGTTGGCTGGCCGACATGTGGGGCGGCAGCGGACATCGAGGGGCTGCGCGGCACGTCCGCTTCGTATCTGCGCTCACATTTCAGGCCGGGTCAGTGTGGACACGAAGCAGACACATTTTGGGTTTGGGTCGGTGCGTTGAGTCGACGTTTTTGTTCGCCGCGACCAAAGCAGACATGGGCGGACGAAATGGGTCGTCCGATTGGAGTTGCTCTTACTGTTTTATCTTTTTCCTTTTTCAATGTAACTAGCAAAAGGGCTCGTGTGGTGCAGCGATAAAAAATCATAATCTTCGCTGCATCACCAAGATACACTATCACACTTAAATTTGTGAAATCATGAGTAATTTTTTAAATTACAAGCATTTTTTAAACTCGTGAACATTTTTAATATCCGTGAACACTTTTACAAAATTTTGAATATTTTCTCAAATAAAGAACACTTTTCGAATTCATGAACGTTTTGTACTATTTGGAAAAAAGTAAAAAATTGTGAAATTCCTTTAAACATTTTTCTTGAATCGGTGAACATTTCTAGAATCGACAAACATTTTTTTGAAATTGATGGAAGAAATTTTGAAATTCACAAACATTTTTTTAATTTAACGAACATTTTTTGAAATACATGATCATTTTTTTAATAGTAAAAATATTTATGAATGAGTAAACTTTTTTGTACGTAATGAAGAGTTCTTGAAATTTTAGGACATTTTTATATTCCTGAACAGTTTTTTAATTGGAGAAATTTTGTTCAATTTTATTAATACTTTTTAAAACATGAACTTTTTTGAAAATCATGAATATCTTTTTTGTTTTCTGAACATTTGTTTTCTAAATTTTGAATTTTTTTGTAATGAGTAAATATGTGTTTTCAAAATCACGAACATTTTTATAATCTAGAAACATTTTATTTCAAATTTCTCATTTTTTTATTTTTGAAACTTTTTAAAGTACCAAATTATTCAAAGTAGAAAAAACAGAAAAGGAAAACAAAATTTTAAAACAAAATTTAAAAAATGGGCCTTGCTACTATTTTTTTACAAACTTGTGCTTCAAAATAGCACAATGTTCTTCATGATAGAGAGTCTCCTATGTTGTCATTTTATATATTACTGGTGATAATTTTTCATTAGAGAATTTGCATGGTATACCCCAATGATGGGGCTTCCTCAAATTGCTCTAGGTCTTCGTGAGCAAGCAAGTTGGATGTACACGCACTTAGTTTTCTTTTGAGCTTTCATACACTTATAGCTCTAGTGCATCCATTGCATGACAATTCCTACTCCTTGCATCATATTCTATTCCACCTATAGTGCTATATCAATGGCTCATACTCATGTATTGCATGAAAGTTGAAAAAGTTTTAGAACGTCAAAAGTATGAAACAATTGCTTGGCTTGTCATCGGGGTTGTGCATGATAAATAATTTGTATGATGAAGCTAGAGCATGACAAGATTATATGATTTTGTAGGGATAATTTTCTTTAGACATGATATTTTGAGAAGACATGATTGTTTTATTAGTATGCTTGAAGTATTATTGTTTTTTGTCAATATTAAACTTTTGTTTTGAATCTTATGGATCTAAATATTCATGCCACAATGAGAAGAAATACATTGATAAATATGTTAGGTAGCATTCCACATCAAAAATTCTATTTTTATCATTTACCTACTCGAGGACGAGCAATAATTAAGCTAGGGGATGTTTGATACGTTTCCAGCGTATCTATAATTTTATTATTATTTCATGCTATTATTTATCCATCTTGGATGTTTTATATGCATTTATATGCTATTTTACATCATTTTTGGGACTAACCTATTAACCTAGTGCCTAGTGTCAGTTGCTATTTTTCCTTGTTTTCGAATTTCACAGAAAATCAATACCAAGCAGAATAAAACCTTTTCGATGATTTTTCTTGGACAACAAGACGCACACAGACGAAGCTTCAGGAAGAGACCAGAAGACCCACTAGGGAGCCACAAGCCCTAGGGGCCCGCCCCTAGGCTTATGGGCCCCTCGCAGACCTGCTAATCCTAATTCCAGCAGTATAAATTCTTAAATATTCCCCCTACTCAGAGGGCACACCAAAAATACTTTTCCACTGACGTGTGAGTAGTTTACCACAGACCTACGGGTCCATAGCTAGTAGCGAGATGGCTTCTTATCTCTCTTTGATCTTCAATACAATGTTCTCCTCGATATTTTTGGAGATTTATTCGATGTAATCTTCTTTTGCGGTGTGTTTGTTGGGATCTGATGAATTGTGGGTTTATAATCAGATTATCTATGAATATTATTTGAGTTTTCTCTGAACTCTTTTATGCATGATTAAGATAGCTTTGTATTTCTCTTTGAACTATCGATTTGGTTTGGCCAACTAGATTAATTTTTCTTGCAATGGGAGAGGTGCTTTGTTTTGGGTTCAATCTTGCGGTGTCCTCACCCAGTGACAAAAAGGGCAACGAGGCACGTATTTGTATTGTTGTCATCAAGGATAAAAGATGGGGTTTTTACCATATTGATTGGATCTATCCCTCTACATCATGTCATCTTGCTTAAGGCGTTACTCTGGTCTTATGAACCTAGAGCATCTCAAGTCGTTCGGCCCCCCAGGGGCTGGAAATAGCACCACCCTGGGGGCGTGCTGGCTGAAAAATTGGTGTGGTGGTGATTGGGTTCCTAACCACTGCCCCCAGGCACCGATTTCGACCCACTTTCGGAGCAAATTGGCCCACTTTTCAGCCCATTTTTGGCGCAAATTGGCCCACTATCCGTGCAAAATAACCAATTTCTGCCCGTATTCGGCGTGCTTCGACACAGATTCAACATAAGCTATTTTTATCACATAGTTCATCATAGAAAATCAATAGAAATCAAATAGTTCAACAAATAGTTCAATACAAATTATATAGTTCAACAAATGAAAACTCATATTTCATCACACGTCGAGCTAGGCGTTGCCCTTGAGCCTCCATAGGTGCTCCACCAGATCCTGCTACAGTTGTTGATGCACCATTGGGTCTCGGATCTCCTGACACATATTGAGGAAGGCAGTCCAGGTTACCGATAGGCGCTGATCAACTTGGGCAAGATGACCCTACCTGTAATATGGTTCAGTTTCAAACACTAGCTCTTCCTGCTCGTCCTCAATGATCATGTTGTGCAAGATGACACAACAAGTCATGATCTCCCACATTTGATGTTTCGACCAGGTCTTAGCGGGGCACCGGACAATAGCAAATCGAGATTGGAGCACACCAAATGCCCGCTCGGCATCCTTCCTGCAAGCCTCCTGAACCTTCGCAAAGTGGGAGTTCTTGCCTCCTGGCACAAGGTTTGAGATAGCCTTCACAAATGTGGACCATCTCGGATAGATGCCATCTGCTAGGTAGTATCCCTTGTTGTAGTGCCACCCATTAACCTCGAAGTTCACCTGAGGATAATGAACTTCAACAAACTTGACAAAGACAGGGGAGCACTACAGTACGTTGATGTCATTGTGAGTTCCTGGCATACCAAAGAAGGAGTGCCAAATCCAGAGGTCGTGTGTGGCCACTGCCTCAAGTACCACACTACAACCGTCTTTGGCGCCTTTGTACATCCCCTGCCAAGCAAATGGACAATTTTTCTATTTCCGATGCATGTAGTCTATGCTTCCAAGCATCCCAGGAAATCCTCTTGATGCATTCTGTGCTAGGATCCGAGCAGTGTCTTCAGCATTGGGTGATCGCAAATATTGCGGTCCAAACACTGCCACCACTGCCCTATAGAACTTGTAGAAACACTCAATGGTCGTAGACTCGGCCATGCATCCATAGTCTTCCAGTGAATCACCGAGAGCTTCGTATGCAAGCATCCTCATAGCTGTCGTGCACTTCTGGAGTGAGGTGAATCCAAGTGTGCTGGTGCAATCCTTCTTGCACTTGAAGTAGCTGTCGAACTCCCGGATGGAATTCACAATCCTGAGGAAGAGCTTTCAGCTCATCCGATAACGACGCCGAGATACTTTGTCGCCGTGCAGTGGAGCATCGGCAAAGTAGTCGGAGTAGAGCAAGTAATAGCCTTCCGGTCGATGCCTCTGCTTTGCCTTCAGCCGGCCCAGTGCCGAGCCACCTCGCCATGGCTTTGCATTGCTCGTGAGCAGGCTAGCTAGGGCGGCGAGGACCATGAGATGCTCTTCATCCTGGGCGACGACATCGGCTTTCTACTCCAGCAGCGCCGTGAGTGCCTCCTTGTCGACCAAGTCCATCGCTGAGCAGACAAATCGCCGAACACCTGACGGGCATGGTAGGCATGCAGCCGCTGGTATCCCCGCCCTGCGCGGCCAGAGTGCCGGAAAGCTCGCCCAGGAACAGGGTGGAGTATGCCACGACGGAACCCTCTCTCTTCTTCGGGGGAATGGCATATCTAGCGGCGGTGGGGGGTGGGCAGTGCTGGGATCGGCAAGGCGGCGAGAGGGCATGCGCGGGGGTGGGGGTGGGCGAATCTGGACGTGCAAGATGCGTTTTTGCCTGACAAGGGTGGCCCAGACGCAGTTTTCCCTTCCGCCGGAGCCCCCAAGCATCCCCTAGTGCGCTGGGTTCGGCCTGGGATCGCCGGGCCAACAAACGGTCCGAGCTGGCGGATTTTGGCATCTTGGGGCATGAGTGGGCGATTTTTTTCGGCGCCGGCATGAAAAGCCCTGGGGCCTATTGGGGGCGCAAGTGGAGGTGCTCTTAATACACTAGATGCAGGCATGCATTAGTCGATGTGTGGAGTACTAATAGTAGATGCAGAATCATTTCGGTCTACTTGTCACGGACGTGATGCCTATATTCATGATCATTGCCTTAGATATCATCATAATTATTCTCTTTTCTATCAATTGCTCAACAGTAATTTGTTCACCCATCGTATGCTTTTTGTTGGGGAACATAGTAATTTCAAAAAAATTCCTACGCACACGCAAGATCATGGTGATGCATAGCAACGAGAGAGGAGAGTGTTGTCCACGTACCCTCGTAGACGAAAAGCGGAAGCGTTATGACAACGTGGTTGATGTAGTCGTACGTCTTCATGATCGACCGATCCTAGTACCGGATGCACGGCACCTCCGCGATCTGCACACGTTCCGCTCGGTGACGTCCCACGAACTCTGATCCAGCAAAGTGTTGAGGGAGAGTTTCATCTGCACGACGGCGATGATGATGCTACCGACACAGGGCTTCGCGTAAGCACCGCAACGATATGACTGAGGTGGATTATGGTGGAGGGGCGCACCGCACACGGCTAAGAGATCAATGATCAACTTGTGTGTATGGGGTGCCCCCTCCCCCGTATATAAATGAGTAGAGGAGGGGGAGGAGGCCAGCCTCCTAGGCGCGCCCCAAGGGGAGTCCTACTCCCACCGGGAGTAGGATTCCACCCCTTCCAAGAGTAGGAGTAGGAGGGAAGGAAGGAGGGAGAGGGGGAAGGAAAAAGGGGGGTGCCGCCCCCTTCCTTATCCAATTCGGACTAGAGGGGGAGGGGACACGCGGCCTGCCCTGGCCGGCCCTTCCTCTCTCCACCAAGGCCCATGAGGCCCATTACACTCCCCGGGGGGTTCCGGTAACCCCCCGGTACTCCGGTATTTGTCCAAACTCACTCGGAACCCTTCTAAAGTCCAAACATAGTCATCCAATATATCGATCTTTATGTCTCGACCATTTTGAGACTCCTCATCATGATAGTGATCATATCTGGGACTCTGAACTACCTTCGGTACATCAAAACACATGAACTCATAATACTGATCGTCACCGAACGTTAAGCGTGCGGACCCTACGGGTTCGAGAACTATGTAGAAATTGACCGAGACATGTCTCCAGCCAATAACCAATAATGGAACCTGGATGCTCATATTGGCTCCCACATATTCTACGAAGATCTTAATGGGTCAAACCGCATAACAACATACATTGTTCCCTTTGTCATCGGTATGTTACTTGCCTGAGATTCGATCGTCGGTATCTCAATACCTAGTTTAATCTCGTTACCGGCAAGTCTCTTTACTCGTTCTATAATGCATCATCCCGTAACTAACTCATTAGTCACATTGCTTGCAAGGCTTATAGTGATGTGCATTGCCGAGAGGGCCCAGTGATACCTGTAGGACAATCGTAGTGACAAATCCTGATCTTAATCTATGCCAACTCAACAAACACCATCGAAGACACCTGTAGATCACCTTTATAATCACCCAGTTACGTTGTGACGTTTGGTAGCACACAAAGTGTTCCTCCGATATTCGGGAGTTGCATAATCTCATAGTCTAGGAACATGTATAAGTCATGAAGAAAGCAATAGCAACATACTAAATGATCAAGTTCTAAGCTAACGGAATGGGTCAGGTCAATCACATCATTCTCTAATGATGTGATCCCGTTCATCAAATGACAATCATGTCTATGGCTAGGAAACTTAACCATCTTTGATTATCGAGCTAGTCAAGTAGAGGCATACCAGTGACACTCTGTTTGTCTATGTATTCACACATGTACTAAGTTTCCGGTTAATACAATTCTAGCATGAATAATAAACATTTATCATGATATAAGGAAATATAAATAATAACTTTATTATTGCCTCTAGGACATATTTCCTTCAATCTCCCACTTGCACTAGAGTCAACAATCTAGATTACATTGTGATGATTCTAACACCCATGGAGTCTTGGTGCTGATCATGTTTTGCTCGTGATAGAGGCTTAGTCAACGGGTCTGCAACATTCAGATCCATATGTATTTTGCAAATCTCTATGTCCCCTTCCGACACGTGATGACAGATGGAATTGAAGCATCTCTTGGTGTGCTTGGTTCTCTTGTGAAATCTGGATTTCTTCGCCAAGGCAATGGCTCCAGTATTGTCACAAAAGATTTTCATTGGACCCGATGCACTAGGTATGACACCTAGATCAGATATGAACTCCTTCATCCAGACTCCTTCATTTGCTGCTTCCGAAGTAGCTATGTACTCCGCTTCACACGTAGATCCCGCCACGACGCTTTGCTTAGAACTGCACCGACTTACAACTCCACCGTTCAATAAAAATACATATCCGGTTTGTGACTTAGAGTCATCTGGATCAGTGTCAAAGCTTGCATCGATGTAGCCGTTTACAACGAGCTCTTTGTCACCTCCATAAACGAGAAACATATCCTTAGTCCTTTTCAGGTATTTCAGGATGTTGTTGACTGCTGTCCAGTGATCCACTCCTGGATTACTTTGCTACCTCCCTGCTAAACTAATAGCAAGGCACACATCAGGCCTGGTACACATCATTGCATACATGATAGAGCCTATGGCTGAAGCATAGGGAACATCTTTCATTTTCTCTCTATCTTCTGCAGTGGCCGGGCATTGAGTCTGACTCAACTTCACACCTTGTAATACAGGCAAGAACCCTTTCTTTGCTTGATCCATTTTGAACTTCTTCAAAACTTTATCAAGGTATGTACTTTGTGAAAGTCCAATTAGGCGTCTTGATCTATCTCTATAGATCTTAATACCCAATATATAAGCAGCTTCACCGAGGTCTTTCATTGAAAAACTCTTGTTCAAGTATCCTTTTATGCTATCCAGAAATTCTATATCATTTCCAATTAGTAATATGTCATCCACATATAATATTAGAAATGCTACAGAGCTCCCACTCACTTTCTTGTAAATACAGGTTTCTCCAAAAGTCTGTATAAAACCATATGCTTTGATCACACTATCAAAATGTTTATTCCAACTCCGAGAGGCTTGCACCAGTCCATAAATGGATCACTGGAGCTTGCACGCTTTGTTAGCATCCTTTGGATCAATAAAACCTTCTGGTTGCATCATATACAACTTTTCTTCCAGAAATCCATTCAGGAATGCAATCTTTACTTCCATTTGCCAAATTTCATAATCATAAAATGCAGCAGTTGCTAACATGATTCGGACAGACTTAAGCATCACTACTAGTGAGAAGGTCTCATCGTAGTCAACTCCTTGAACTTGTTGAAAACCTTTCGCAACAAGTCGAGCTTTGTAGACAGTAACATTACCATCAACGTCAGTCTTCTTCTTGAAGATCCATTTATTCTCTATGGCTTGCCGATCATCGGGCAAGTCAACCAAAGTCCACACTTTGTTCTCATACATGGATACCATCTCATATTTCATGGTCTCAAGTCATTTCGCGGAATCTGGGCTCATCATCGCTTCCTCATAGTTCGTAGATTCGTCATGGTCAAGTAACATGACCTCCAGAATAGGATTACCATACCACTCTGGTGCAGATCTTATTCTGGTTGACCTACGAGGTTTGGTAGTAACTTGATCTGAAGTTTCATGATCATTATCATCAGCTTCCTCACTAATTGGTGTAGGGATCACAGGAACTGATTTCTATGATGAACTACTTTCCAATAAGGGAGCAGGTATGGTTACCTCATCAAGTTCTACTTTCCTCCCACTCACTTCTTTCGAGAGAAACTCCTTCTCTAGAAAGGATCCATTCTTAGCAACGAATATCTTGCCTTCGGATCTGTGATAGAAGGTGTACCCAATAGTTTCCTTTGGGTATCCTATGAAGAGACATTTTTTAGATTTGGGTTCGAGCTTATCAGGTTGAAGCTTTTTCACATAAGCATCGCAGCCCCAAACTTTTAGAAACGACAACTTTGGTTTCTTGCCAAACCACAGTTCATACGACATCGTCTCAATGGATTTAGATGGTGCCCTATTTAACGTGAATGTAGCAGTCTCTAAAGCATAACCCAAAACAATAACGGTAAATCAGTAAGAGACATCATAGATTGCACCATATCTAATAAAGTGCGGTTACGATGTTCGGACATACCATTACGCTGTGGTGTTCTGGGTGGCGTGAGTTGCGAAACTATTCCGCATTGTTTCAAATGAAGACCAAACTCGTAACTCAAATATTCTCCTCCATGATCAGATCGTAGAAACTTTATTTTCTTGTCACGATGATTTTCCACTTCACTCTGAAATTCTTTGAACTTTTCAAATGTTTTAGAGTTATGTTTCATCAAGTAGATATACCCATATCTGCTCAAATCATCTGTGAAGGTGAGAAAATAACGATACCCGCCGCGAGCCTCAATATTCATTAGACCACATACATCAGTATGTATGATTTCTAATAAATCTGTTGCTCGCTCCGTTATTCCGGAGAACGGAGTTTTAGTCATCTTGCCCAGAGGCATGGTTCGCAAGTACCAAGTGATTCATAATCAAGTGATTCCAAAAGTCCATCAAAATGGAGTTTCTTCATGCGCTTTACACCAACATGACCCAAACGGCAGTGCCACAAATAAGTTGCACTATCATTATCAACTCTGCATCTTTTGGCTTCAATATTATGAATATGTGTGTCACTACTATCGAGATTCAATAAAAATAGACCACTCTTCAAGGGTGCATGACCATAAAAGATATTACTCATATAAATAGAACAACCATTATTCTCAGATTTAAATGAATAACCATCTCGCATCAAAAAAGATCCACATATAATGTTCATGCTCAACGCTGACACCAAATAACAATTACTCAGGTCTAAAACTAATCCCGAAGGTAGATGTAGAGGTAGCGTGCCGACCGCGATCACATCGACTTTGGAACCATTTCCCATGCGCATCGTCACCTTGTCCTTAGCCAATCTTCGCTTAATTCGTAGTCTGTCACACCCAATATGCGACACTATCCTAAAGAGACTCGAAAGTCCCACCAAGGATAGAACCGCATATTGAAACGCTTTTGCAAGGTGGATATCATTACATCAACATTACATAATAGATAGGGATACATACAAGAGGCAAACAATGCCACAAGGGTACAACAATACACCATACATAAGAGCAGCATCCGACTACGGATGAAACACAAACAGAAAACTCAAACGACATCCACCCTGCTGGCCTAGGATGTCGACCTGGAACCTATCCCCTGATCAAAGAAGAAGCAGAAGAAGAACTCCAAAACAAGCAAACATCGCTCTCGCGTCATGATCATCGCATAACCTGTACCTGCAACTGTTGTTGTAGTAATCTGTGAGCCACGAGGACTCAGCAATCCCATTACCATGGGTATCAAGACTAGCAAAGCTTAATGGGAAAGGAAGGGGTAAAGTGGTGAGGTTGCAGCAACGACTAAGCATGATATGGTGGCTAACATACGCAAATAAGAGCGAGAAGATAAACAACGGAACGATCGTGAAGCTAGCAATGATCAAGAAGTGATCCTGAACTCCTACTTACGTCAAACATAACCCAAAAACCGTGTTCACTTCCCGGACTCCGCCAAAAAGAGACCATCACGGCTACACACATGATTGATGCGTTTTAATTAAGTCAAGTGTCAAGTTCTCTACAACCGGACATTAACAAATTCCCATCTGCCATGTAACCACGGGCATGGCTTTTGAAAGATAATACCCTGCAGGGGTGCCCCAACTTAGCCCATCACAAGCTCTCATGGTCAACGAAGGATATTCCTTCTCCCAGGAAGACCCGATCAATCTCGGAATCCCGGTTTACAAGACATTTCGACAATGGTAAAACAAGACCAGCAAAGCCGCCCGATGTGCCGACAAATCCCGATAGGAGCTGCACATATCTCATTCTCAGGGCACATCGGATTGTACAAATTTCCGGTAGGCCAGCCCAGAGTTGCCCCTGGTGGCCACCGGCGGCTGACAGGTTGGACCAACACTCACGACGAGCACTGGCCCGGGGGGGGGGGGTAAATAAAGATGACCCTCGGGCTCCGGAAACCCAAGGGAAAAAGGGCTAGGTGAGGCAAATGGTAAAACCAAGGTTGGGCCTTGCTGGAGGAGTTTTATTCAAAGCAAACTGTCAAGGGGGTCCCATAAATCACCCAACCGTGTAAGGAACGCAAAATCCGGGAACATAACACCGGTATGACGGAAACTAGGGCGGCAAGAGTGGAACAAAACTCCAGGCATAAGGCCGAGCCTTCCACCCTTTACCAAGTATATAGATGCATTAATTAAATATAAGATATTGTGATATCCCAACCATAATCCTGTCCACCATGGGGCAATCTTCAACTTCACCTGCAACTAACAACGCTATAAGAGGGGCTGAGCAAAGCGGTAACATAGTCAAACAATGGTTTGCTAGGAAGGATGAAAAGGTTAGAGGCTGACATGGCAATTTGGGAGGCTTGAAGAGCAAGTGATATGTAGCGCAGCATAGCGATAGAACGAAGCAACTAGCATAGCAATGATAGTAGTGAGATCCAGGGTAGCGGTCATCTTGCAAGCATCAAAACTATATGCTACAATAGCTCAACATGATAAAAAAAGGCATGGACATGATGTACAGGTAATGCATGACAAAACATGAACACTGAGCTATCTCCAGAAATCACTAGAACATGGTCCAAAACACATGGCAAGATTGAATATAGTAACAGTTTCAGACTTAGCAGAAATAGCATCAGGTTGCAATATTTAGAGCTATCAAACAACATGCTACAGGAACATATCATGGCAAACAAATGCATGGAATGAAACTACTAATTGCATAGAACAAAAGTACCTTACTGACCATGAGCCAAAAAGGATCAGAAGATATGATGGCACCCATGTAAACATGGCAAGTTATATGACAGATTCATACATGGCAGGAACAACAATAAGTAGGCATGTTGATGAGCTTGTACCACTCACCACATAGCATTACATGGCATGACAAGGTAACCAACAGTAAGAAGACATGTTTATGAAGCCAAGCATGGCAAGAACAGGTTCATAGGGTGCATGGATCACTAGAAAAGCACATGGCAAAACTGAACTTAATGTTGACAGGCTGACAACAACATTATTTAGCAATTTGAGAGCAAGATTACAACAATCTACAGCAAGATATAAATGCCACCAGGGGCATGGATGGATAGAGCATGACATGTATAACAAAACATCCTTAGTTAACATCTCCAGATTATGCATAGAATGACTTGTAGCAGCAGGTTTACATAGCATCACGAAATAACAGATTCAGCCTAGCAAAACAGCAACAACAAGTACCCTACTTAACAAGCTCGATGCACTCACTATAAGACCCACAAAAATACATGGATTGCACCTCTGTAAGGATGGCATGACATAGCTCAAAACTCATGCAGACATCAAGCTCATAAGATGCACACACAAAATGCAACAAATATAACAAATCATCAAGTTATAACAGTTTCAGCAGAATAACATCATATAGCACTCTTGCAACAATGATTCAGGCATCAAGATGAACTCAAACAAGCATGGCACAATGGAACAAAATAAAGAGCATCTCCCGATGAACATTTTGATATATTACACGCACAAAAAGAAGAAATATGCATGGATTTATGTTGCGTTGAACGGGGCATGAATTTATCAGGGGAATAAGGACAGACGAAATATCACCTCTAGAAAAATAGATCTAGGGTTTTTGGGGCATGGATCCCGAGGTCAGGCCGGAGCTTCGCCGGAGTAGGAGAGGAGGTGGCCGGAGACGGGGCATCAACCGGAGATGGGCGAGGCGACGGAGGGGCGTCGGGGCGGGGCCGGGCGCTCGGGACGCGGCGCCGACCGGCGGGGACGCGCGGGTGGCACCGGTCAGGGGCGAAGGCGGAGGGGCGCCAAGGCGCGGTGTCGCGGGTGCGGCCCCGGGCTGGATCCGTGGCGGTGGCCCACGATCGCCGGAGTAGAGGAGCAGGGGCGGCTCGTAGTCGGGCAGCGGGGTCGCCGGCGCCGGGGGCGAGGCGCGCAGTCGGGCGGAGCATCGGGCGGCGGCGCAGCCGGGAACCTGCAGGCGAGCGTCGGCGGAGGACAGGCCCGGCGCGGCCCGGTTCAGCCCGGGGCGGGCCGGATATGGGCCCCGGGTGGCACGGTGGTGGTGGGAGGCGGCGAACGCCACGTGGCGCGCTGCGGTTGGACGGGGGGAGCGGGGCGGACGTGTCCGGCCGTCGCGGACACGTCCGACGGCGGAGAGGAAGAGAGGCCAGGGTTAGGGTAGGATTCATCCGCGAAGATCCGGAGGGGCACATATTTGTAGGTAGAGGGAGCTAGGAGGCTCCAAATGCGGTGCGGTTTTCATCCACACAATCATGATCGAACGACCGAGAGCATGGAGGGGAGTTTGATGGGTTAGTAGGCTGATTTGGAGGGTTGCTGGGCTGCAAGAGAAAAGGGGGTTTCGGGCTACGCGGTTAACCGTTGGAGCGTCAAATGACCTCCAAATGGCACAAAACTTGACAGATGGTCTACCGGTGCTATACCAAGGCCGCTTGGCAAACCTCGGGTCATTCCGAGATAGTTTAACACCTACTCACAACAGGAGACAAAAGGGGGACACCGGAGGACATAGGAGTGCCGGATTGCAAAACGGACAATGGGGAAAATGCTCGGATGCAAGAAACGAACACGTATGCAAAATGAAATGCACATGATGACATGACAAAATGCAACACGCAAGCAAATGACATGGCAACGAAAGTGAATAACTGGAAGACACCTGGCGCATCGAATCCAGGGCGTTACATAGTCCCCGTTTTGAGTTGCAAATATTACCAACAGAACCGGTATCAAATACCCAGGCACTACTGCGAGCATTAGTAAGGTACACATCAATAACATGTATATCGCATATACCTTTGTTCACCTTGACATCCTTATTATCCGCCAAATACTTGGGGCAGTTCCGCTTCTAGGGACCAGTCCGTTTGCAGTAGAAGCACTCAGTCTTAGGCTTAGGTCCGGACTTGGGTTTCTTCACTTGAGCAGCAACTTGTTCGTTCTTCTTGAAGTTCCCCTTCTTCCCTTTACCCTTTTCTTGAAATTGGTGGTCTTGTTGACTATCAACACTTTATGCTCCTTCTTGATTTCTACCTCCGCAGCCTTTAGCATTGTGAAGAGCTCGGGAATTGTCTTGTTCATCCCTTGCATATTATAGTTCATCACGAAGCTCTTGTAGCTTGGTGGCAGTGATTGGAGAATTCTGTCAGTGACACTATCATCAGGAAGATTAACTCCCAGTTGAATCAAGTGATTGTTATACCCAGACATTTTGAGTATATGTTCACTGACAGAACTATTCTCCTCCATCTTGCAGCTATAGAACTTATTGGAGACTTCATATCTCTCAATCCGGGCATTTGCTTGAAATATTAACTTCAACTCCTGGAACATCTCATATGCTCCATGACGTTCAAAACGTCGTTGAAGTCCCGGTTCTAAGCCGTAAAGCATGGCACACTAAACTATCGAGTAGTCATCAGCTTCGCTCTGTCAGACGTTCACAACGTCCGGCGTTGCTCCTGCAGCGGGTCTTGCACCTAGCGGTGCTTCCAGGACGTAATTCTTCTGCGCAGCAATGAGGATAATCCTCAAGTTACGGACCCAGTCCGTGTAATTGCTACCATCATCTTCCAACTTAGCTTTATCTAGGAATGCATTAAAATTCAACGGAACAACCACACGGGCCACCTATCTACAATAACATAGACATGTAAAAAACTATTAGGTACCAAGTTCATGATAAATTAATGTTTAATTAATCATACTACTTAAGAACTCCCACATAGATAGACATCCCTCTAATCATTTAAGTGATCACATGATCCAAATCAACTAAACCATGTACGATCATCACGTGAGATGGAGTAGTTTTCAATGGTGAACATCACTATGTTGATCATATCTACTATATGATTCACACTCGACCTTTCGGTCTCAGTGTTTCGAGGCCATATCTGCATATGCTAGGCTCATCAAGTTTAACCCAAGTATTCTCTGTGTGCAAAACTGGCTTGCACCCGTTGTATGTGAATGTAGAGCTTATCACACACGATCATCACGTGGTTGACGGTGTCCTGGACTAGGGGGTACTCACCATGTTGTCTCCCGATCAGTTAGATTGGGCCGAGGACCCCCATGGCCGTATGCTCATGGGCCAGTTTGGACAGCTGATGCATACACAAGGAAGATTCCACAAGACTTGGTGATCAAGACAAGGACTCCTCCCCACTGGTGTATTCGGCTAGGATTCTTGTTATCCTAGGCCTCTAGTACAATATATAAACCGAGGCTAGGCTAGTCGATAGAGATGCTAGATCATTATGGCATTACTCATCACACCTCTAGGGTTTAGACCACAACATATGATCTCGTGGTAGATCAACTCTTGTAACCCTATATTCATCAAGATCAATCAAGCAAGTAGGGTATTACCTCGATAGAGAGAGCCCAAACCTGGATAAACATTGTGTCCCCTGTCTCATGTTACCCATTGATCCATGACACACAACTTGGGACCCCCTACCCGAGATCTGCCGGTTTTGACACAGACAATGGTGCTTTCATTAAGAGTTCCACTGTGTGACCGGCAAAAGATCAGTGGCTCGACTGCAGATCAACTGCGACATTGGCTTCTTCATCACCGACTCGACTGGTCACCTTGGCTTGACTGAGGACTGCGTCCTACCTCTGATCGTCATGTTCGGATGAGGGCCTTCATCAACATCAACTCTGATCTCTATCAAGATGATGGAGGAATCATCTATGAAGCTCGGGGGCTCAATGTCAACATTGCCCTCGGGCGTCCATGCTGTTTTTCTGGACAACGAACTTGTATCCACCGCCACTGCCTCCTCAAGTGTCGTTTCAATGATTGCTTCAGTGGAATTGTGCGGAATTGGGTCTACAACAACCCTGGAAAATTTTGTCGAGTTCTGATGGAGGAATCTCTAGCAATCTATGATATACCGGAGCCCTGTCAAATCTGGATGGGAATCTTGAAAAGTTTATGGCGTGATCTCTAGAGCCCAGCTCGGAGTTCATTTGGAAGATCCAACAGTTCATCTGCTGCGGAATTCCCATATCTACCACCCCTCAAAATTTAAGCTCGATCCGACCGTCCAAACTCCGGGAACCTTCCGATTAGTGCATCACTTTTCGGATATGTTTCCTGCGCGAGAATGAATCCGACCCAAATTCATCCTTTTTATGAACAGGATTTTGGACATCCTTTTTGAAGGAAGTTTTGTATGGGTTATTGTGTTTTGTTTCCAAACACACCCCGCTAATTTTAAAGTCTTTTCCAATATGATCTTGACCATCACGCCGGTGTCAAACCAGCCCGACAACGTTGCTCTACGGCTGCCGACCTACGCTAGACACATCGTCACTTTGTTGAGCCGAGCTCAACTTCTTCGGATCATCATCTGGCAAGCCAAACAAGAGTTCAACATCACGAAGGATAAATCGTCACCAACGTCGCCGCCCCACAGATTACACGGACCGGGCACACCGGCATCGCTGCACGGTCACTTCATCAAGCCAGCATTGACCACGTCACAAGTTACGACCTGCATCGGCATGGCCGAACCATTGCTTCATCGAGCCAATGTCCATCACGCCGAACTACTTCAACACCTCGGCTGACATGGCAGCTGCAACATCTCCTCACCGACCTGCTCCGTCTCCTCATCTGGACCGGGGGCTTCGTCATCCCTTCATCAACCTACTCCGGAGACTTTGGCATCGTCAACCGACCAACTTCGTCATGTTAGTTGGACCAGGGGCTTTGCCTCGGCAAGCCAACCTTTGCCAGCATCGCCATGCCGCCGCTCCATCGTTCACCAGGCAATGGGTGTGCGGATCAAGTCCCAATTTCGGGAGCAACCTTTTTTAGATCGCTACAACAGATAAACCATGTGCTATTAATCCTGGTAATTTTTTCTTGCTTGGGTTTATTTTTCCGAAAAATTATTACTCTGGTTTGTCCCATCATCTATACATAGGTCTGTCAAATGATGGCCGCATTAACGATGGTTGCGTGATGGTTCGGTCCATTTCCCGTCCGTAGTTTGGCGAACGCCGCATCTAGAGCCCGGACCGCCCTGCAAATTCAGGCTTTGTCACACCTTTACTGCGTCACGCCGACACCCTGCATCAACATTGGCTTCGGCGCCAGGCCACATCTCTTAAAAAAAATATTTTTGCGTAAAGCAATTGGCAAAAAGTTGTTGTTGACAAAATTCCTTGTCAAAACTTTGTTTGTGTCACACAAATTCAAATACCCCGTTTATTTGGCGGCTTCCTTTATGAAGCCTTTCCTCTTGCATATGATTATACTTGTATGGCTTCGTTCCTTGTTGTGTATTACGCCACAATATGCACCATATTGACTTAAGTGTTCCGCAAGCTGGGTTGCCTTGCTCCTGTGTTTACCCCTACGTTCCCGATTGTTCGGCTAGGGAGTAAAGGGAGCACCTCTGCGATTGTCATGATCGGGTCATCCGAGCTTGGACCTCAGACTGGGTGAAGCCGAAAGCTAGCGCTCTTACTGTTTTCAATCATGGTCGGCACACAACGGAACTCATGAGTACAAAAAATCTATTGCACAAGTCTCATTGTAACAATGAGCAACCGAAGAAAGGTATCGGTGGGGGTACTATTTTCTTCGAAGACACTTCTTACACTTCATCAGTAATATAGCATAAGTTCCCTGAGCGTGCTTTGTCTATTACAGCGTTATGGCCTGATTGCCTAGTTATCGGAAACACCGTCGATATTCTCGACAGGTGGAGTACATAACACTTTTCGGCCCTTGACCGAAGAGGGAGAAGCCGACGGTCGGTTAAGACGCGTTTAATGTTCGGGTGAACACATATAAGATATAAGTACTTCGGTACATACAATCATTATACATAAAATTCTTTTACCCAAGTCACTTGGGGGCTCTTAAAATTTATGTGAGCTCTTTTATAGTAAATGTGTTTTCTTCTTGGTTGTTGCAAAGTCTTTTTCTACTGCTCCTTTTTCGACTCGAGTGTATGGTCAATAGCCGGATAGCCTGTCTTCTCTCTAAAAGCCGCTCGAGTTTAGTTCACTAAACTTCCCTTGGAGAAGTACTCCGCCTTTGGGATAAGGAGCTTAAAGCCGTTGGCTGACCCATGTGAAGTCTTGAGATCGGGTGTGTCATGTTAAAGCACGACAGAAGCACAATTTTTTTCTTCCAATTTTTGGATTGGCACCGAACACTTGATCTTGTTCGGACGTCAAGTTTTTACTGATGTTTTTTAGGGTTTCCAAGCTTATGGCACTTTCAACTATTTGTATGTTTCCAGCATTAGCCTCGCAGTGCAACGCCGGATACTTTTAGAGTTTCGGCAAAAACATTCTCGGACATTGCTATATATGCATCGGTTTTGAATTGCGTCTTCGGTCAATAGTTGGGTTGCCCGGCTCCTGTGCTTGCCTCCTACGTTCCGCTTTGTTCGGCTAGGAGTGCAAAGGGAGAACCACTGCGATTGTGCTTCTAGCTCGCATGGTTAAGCGCCTCAGTGGAGAAAGTTGAAAACTGACTGTCACAATAAGCATAAACTGGTCAATGATCCGATGACCGTGTTAAATTATAAGATCGATGGAGGTCACCCCGTGTTAAGGGACGTGCCATTCATAATATTGGCCGAAGTGTTAACGGCTTGACCTCAGTTGTCGCCGAACACTAACCGGGGGCTAGTACTTGGCCTCCCAACTTTAAGCTCCTATGACTAAGTGAAAGTTATAAAGCCTGCATATCTGATTGCCTCGTCTCCGCTAACACAACCACCTTCGGGCACTGAGACGTCGGCTAAGGGTTATTTTGTTATTACGGAAACACCCTGCGTAGCATCTACAAGGGGGTGGAAGCCGATGATGGGCCACTTTCAACTGATAAACGGTCGCAATAGAGTCAAAATAAACATATCATCAGCGTTTGTATAATATACGAGGGCTGCCTTCCGTAATCCTCGTTATAAAGCCATAAATATGCATCAATTCGATTTAAGATTTTGTCCAAGCTGGGTTGCCTGGCTCCTGTGCTTACCTCTATGTTCCCGATTGTTCGTCTAGGCGGTAAAGGGAGCACCTCTGTGATTGTTACTACCGGGTCATCCGAGTTAGTACCTTAGACTGAGTGAAGCCGAAAGGTAGCGATCTTAAAGGACATAATTGGTCGGCATCGACGGAAGTGAAAATTTAGGTTCTTTAAAGACCACATAGTTTGGGAACTTTCCCCAAACTAAGTCTTCAATATTTTTCTCCCACATGGATCGGAGCTGAGGTTTCATGATCATGCTTAGCATGACAACCCAAAGAAAGGAACCAATAGCGGGACTATTTTCTTTGCAAGATGTTTCTTACGTTAAAAAGTAATATAACATATCTCTCTGCTTACCTTTGTTTATCAAACTATATGGCCGGATTGCCTTGTTTGCCGTAAATCTTTGCCCTCATAAAGGCTTTATAAAGTAGGACAAACACTCCTCGGCTACTGGCCCAGGAGGTTGAAGCCGATGGTCGGTCAACAAAGTTTTGTACAATGCGGATCCGAGCATTAATGATGTAGAGTACTTGGATACATAGAATCATTACAAATAATTTGTCGTGGTGGGCGCACGGCAGATGCCAAGGGATGGCTAAAGAGAGGAGGAGGCTCGAGGGCGCTGGTGGGCTTCGGAGGCGAGGTTGATATGCGCGGGCGTGGGATGCCGGACATACCCAGGTTCGGGGCTCTCCAGAGAGATAACACCCCTAGTCCTGCCGAGTTTAGTTGGATGGTCGACAGTACAATATCGCTCCTAGAGCTGTATGGAGGAGGAAGGAGGCTGGCCAAGGCTTGGGCTGCTCCTTCTCCCCGGTGTTGCTATGTTGTGGCTAGTCCTATCTTGCTTGCTTGCTCTATCTCGTATGGCTTTGCATGCCGGGGATCTTACCTATCATCTCCTATAGGCGTGGACTCCTGGGGGGTTTTATAGATCAACCCACCCAGGGTTACAATGGTAATATGCCGAGTCGGTGGGTCCGTATTGTCGGTGTCCGGGGTACCGGGCTGGGTCCCGCTTGGGAGCTTGTGGTTCGCCGGGTTCCCCTAGGTGTGGGCCCCGCGTGCTTAGAGGGACCGTGCACCGTCTTGTCAATCTTCATGGCGTGGCCGAGTTGAGCCGCATACAGTGTTCTCTGTCAGGCCGTTGCTTGCTGTCGTCAGCAGTGAGGACGGGAACACTGTTGCCGTGCCAGCCCTGGTCAACGGGTAGGTAAGTGGCACTGTTGCCACGCTTTGGCTGACCACGGGCATGGGCGGGGGCACTGTAGTCTTGGTCATCGGTGATTGAGGTCTCGTCCCATCGTACGGCCTGGATGGGATGGGAGCTGACCCGTGGCTGGGTTGCCGTGGACGCCATGGGTGGGTTGGCTTGCTGGGGAAGCCAAGGTTGCGCCGGGCTGAGTTGCCTTGCGCCAGCCACTGCGGCCGGGTCGACGTACCTTGCCGAGTCGAGGGTCTTGGCCGGGTTGCGCCTTGCCGGGTTGAGCGACCCGGCCTGGCGCATGTCGGTTTGCGGGGTGATGCAAGCCCTGCTGTTTTGAAATAGATTCGGGTTCTGTTGCCTGCCTGGGGTTCATCCCCCCGGCAGTAGTCCTCGAAGCTATGAAGGTCCGTCGTCTTCGGATGAGTGGGCCTTCGCAGCTTCCCCCTTGAGCAAGGCGGAATCTGCGAACGCCGGGTCCGGCAACACCCACTGTGTGCCGGTTTTCTCAGAAACCGGATCGCGGCATCCCGGCCGTGGTGGGAACCGAGGAGTCCGTCGAATCTTGAGGCGATCCCTCGGGCTTCGCGCAGGCGCCACGTGGTGCCCGGAAGTCAGAGGGGCCTGACAAGCCACGTGCTTGACGGGACTGGGCGACAGGCCGGGGCCCGCCGCCGCACGCCCTTGGCCACGCGTACGGATTTATTGAGGCGTCTGGGGGCCGGTTGCACTTCCCTACGCAGTTAGTGCATGTGTACGTGCACACTTATTGCGGGGTAGTGGAACGAGCGCGTGCAGACGATCCCACTCCCCCACGTTTGAACTGGGGGTTATAAATTGAGGGGGGCAAGGGGGCGACGGACATTATTCTCACTCGCGCCGTCCTGTCCCCTGCTCTCGCTCTGCTTCTTACCGCCGATGCACAACTGCGCCCTCGGCCTTGAGCAGAGACCTTCTCCATCGTCCTTCTTCCTCTTCTTCTTCCGGCGATGTCACTGCCGTCGGGCTCCTAGATGGGCTCGACCGTCACCCCCGATGACATCACCTACCTTCGGTCCTCGCGACGCCAACCTTGGAGAGGACTGGCGATTCGGCAAGGAGCCTTACAGCCAGGCGAACCCGGCGCCGCAGGTGAGCATCTGTTCTTGCTACGTTTCCGCCGCGCATCTTCTCATTCGTCCCGACGCGTCGCGGGAGATTCTTCTGAATGTGAGCCGACACCCTTACGCCCGGGCTCCGTTGCAGGTGGCGCCGGTGGCACCAGAGGAGCTCGCGGCTCATGACGGCGAGGAGGTGGCCGAGTCCGACGCCGGTGCTGGGTGTCGCGCGGGTACGCTTCGAGTCTTTCTCTTCTTCATTTGTCTTGGATTTTTTGGGCGCGTTGCTGCGTAGGCGACGCGGACGCCGGTTGTTGATGTAGCGGCGTTGGGCGGGGGATGCAGCGAGGCGGGCGGAGCCAGGTCCTCACATGGGGCGGCGCCGAGCCGTCCGCATGGGAAGGACAGCATCGCACTGCGATCCCGGGCCTCGAAGCGCTCGGCGGATCCGGCCGAGCCTGGGAGGCCGGCCAAGAAGAGGCGCGGGAAGCCGACCCTGGTCCCAGTCTTGTCGAGGTAAGTCTTGTTTCTTGCCTGTGCCCCAATTTCTTGGGCCAGCCTTGTCTTGCGTTTGCTCATTCTTCTTTTTTCTTCAGGTCGCCAATCACGCTGGCGAGGGCGGCGGCGGAGGCCGCGGCCGCGGAGGGGGCCGCGTTCCGTTGGAGCCAGTCTGACCTCGCCGGCCTGGCCGGGGAGGAGGGATGGGGCGACTCGGACCTCGGCCTGGACCCGGATGACACCGAGGCCTTGGCCTGGCGGGACAGGAACCGGGCCGAGGTGGAGTTGCGGCGTCGGTTCGGGCTTGGACTGACGCGGCGGCGGCATGGGCGCGAGGCGGCACGGAGCCGTCCTGGCGCGAGATGCCGGAGGGCACGGTGGTGGCGGCGATGGTTTTTGAGCCATCGACGGTGATGGAGTGCGGCTGCGGAGGCCGGGCTGAGGTGGTGGTCCTCGACCGGGAGGTCGTGGAGGTGGGGGACGGAACCCCGCCGCGAGCCGACGTGGTCGAGCGTGCGGGGACCGATGGCGGTGGACGCGGCGTCGCTTTGGAGGAGGCACCGCATGTTGTGGTGCCAGAAACGCCACCGATGGTGGAGGAGGCACCGCAGGCGGCGGTGCCTGAGGTGGCGACGCAGGGCATCCCGGTGTCCGAGGAGGTGACGACACCGGGAGGGGCGTCGGAGGAGGTGCTGGCCGCGTCGCAAGCGGCCAGCGGTGGGCGTGCCTTGGTGCTCCGTCCGGGAGGGCGCCGAGCCACCGTGCCGCCGCCCGTGCAAAGCAGGGGCGCGACCGTCTTTGGGCCCCAGACCCAAGAGGAGGAGGCGCTGAACGCCGTTAGCCGCCGCCTTTGAGGTCGGACGGAGCGGCTTGAGGCCTTTGCCAGGCTGAGGTGGAGCGGACTCGCGACTTGGAGCGCACCGTCTTGGTAAGTTCTTCTTTCCTTCTGGTTTTCTTGTGATTTCATCTTTGCGGGGGCGCGCCAGCACATCCACTGGGTGTAGCCCCCGAGGTTCGGGCCAACTATGTAGTAGTTGGGCCAAATCTTAGGTCTTGTCTTTTTCTTTCTTTCTGCTGAGTTCTTCTTCTTCGCAGCCGAGGTGCTGTCTTGGCGGACCCGGCTGTTCTGGGCTGGTCATCACTATGACCGGCTTGTTGCTGATTCCGGCCGTCTCGGCGTCGAGGCGGCGTAGGCGAAGGCGGAGGCGGCCGCGGCCCATTGGTCTATTGACGAGGCCAACCGGCTACACGAGCAGCCGGCGGGTCACAAGAGCCGCCTTAAGGTCGAGGTGGAGCTTTTTAAGGCGGAGGCCGCCAAGGTGGTGGAGACGCAGCAGGCCCTGGTCGAGGTGGACCAGCAGCGCGACCAGCTAGTCGACAACAAGGGCTGGCTCCAGCCCGAGGTGGAGCGTCTGCGGGATCAGGCCACCACGTCTGAGGAGGCCCGCCAGGCCGAGGCTCGCCACCGTGAGGTGGCCGAGAAGGCGGACAAAGACAAGGACGCCGAGCTGAAGGTGGCCCTTGCTAAGGCGGCCGACCTGGAGTAGGCGCTCGGGGAGCGGGACCGTGTCTTGGAGTGGGAGCGACGTGGTACGTTGCTTGAGGCGCAACTGGAAGAGTGTTTCTCCAGTAAGTGCTGCTTCTTCGTTGTTTGCCGGGTTGGGACCCGGCCCTTTCTTCTTTGTTGCTCTTCTGATTTTCTTCTTCTTTGGCTACAGGGGCCTTTCCGGAGACGCAACGGCTGGCAGAGGAAGCCGTCCGCTATCAACGCGACCCGACCGGCATTGTTGGGTCCTGGACGGATCCGCTGACGGCCTGGACCTTCCCGGAGATCATTGCCGCTGTTGAGGCCCGGCTGCGGGTCTTGGGGACGTAGATGGAGCGGCTGTCCCGAGCCGGCACCGCGATGATGGCGGCCTTGTGGCCGGAGTCCGTCCATCCGCACAGCTTCTCGTGCCTGGCGTGCTGGTTGGAGATGGGCCCGGATCGCCTTAGCGACTGGCGCGTTTCCACCGCCCGGGCCGGTGCTGAGATGGCGCTCCGGATCTCGCTGTCTTGGCATCCGGATATTCAGCTGGACACGCTGATGGGTCAGCGCGCTGGGTCAGAGCAGTTGCTGCAGGAGCAGGCCGGCCGGATCGCCTCCCGGGCCAGCTATATCGCCGAGTTCGCCTTCCACGACGAGTTCCATCCGGAACGGACGGAAGACAGCATGGTCGTGGATGGTGATGACTACAGCTTGCTTCTTCGCGACCCGGAGGGAAGCTCAGAGGAGACGGGCGTCTACGATGATGCGGAAGCCGAGGAGGACACCGGTGCTTCGCTAGACCCGGAGGCCGGCCGGGGGAGCCGTCGACATCGCGACGCGGCGCTGGGAATGTCCGAGAATCTTTGTAGAAAATTCTGTTAAGTAGCAGGTCCACCCACCCACTGGGGGTTTTCAGGGTGTAATGAACTCGGGCCGTGGCCCTTTGCTTGAAACATTTATGTGTAAATGTTGTGAGTGTTTATTTGCTTTTTGCCTTCTGCTTTTTTCGAACTTATTTCATGCGTTGCTCCACTCTGAAACTTCCCCCCCCCCACGAGTCAGACGATCGAAGCTCCGGTCCGTGACAAGGAGTTCGGCTCTTCAAGAGGCGGCCGCAGGAGTTGGGTCCTTAGAAGCGTTGAGCGCGAGCGAAACACCCACTGGGCTGGCTGGCGGCAATCCGGCTTGGCCGGTTGGTGAGCAGCTGGTCTTGCGGCTAACTTAGTTGACGAGCGTCGGGCCGGGTTGGTCGACCCGGCGGCTTTGACTTAGTGTATGAATCGTAGGGGAGCTTTAGCCCGTTGTGCTTGCCCGCCATCAGCCAGAGCTGGATCTGCGGTTTTAGGGCAAAGTGGGGGACCGCGGCATCCTAACTTTATCAGGAATCACCAAGTAAAGCGACGGTATGGTGATCAAGCCGGCCAGCCCCCGAGCCCCCGGGTCGAGCTAGTCGAGCCGGCGGCCGGGTTCGGTAGTAAAGTGATGTGAAATATGGACGCAATAAATTGGTCGGCAAAAGGCAGCCCCCGAGTCTCGTTCGGGGACCCCTTAGTTTCATATGCTTACAAAAGGCGTTGATACATATGTTCGTGCGGCTAAATGTAAAACGGATAGAGGAGTTCCGCGTTCCACGACCGAGTCGTTTCTTCGCCAGCGGTGTCCCTCTTGCGCTTCTTCGATTTGCGCGCGTCGATGAGGTAGTAGGCGTTGCGGTCGTGCAGAGTCCTGCTCACGATGAACGGGCCTTCCCATGGAGAGGACAGCTTGAGTTGGCCTGCCTGCTCTTGGACGAGTCGGAGGACGAGGTCGCCTTCGCGGAATGCGAGAGGCTTGATCTTCTTGCTGTGGTAGTGCCT
Organism: Triticum aestivum; assembly: GCF_018294505.1. NCBI lineage: Eukaryota > Viridiplantae > Streptophyta > Magnoliopsida > Poales > Poaceae > Triticum > Triticum aestivum. The sequence goes on from NC_057798.1 coordinate 70,908,663, forward strand.
TAGGCCTTGCTTGTAGATAGCCGAGCGGCTAAGTGCCAGAAGGCGCGCCTCTTCGAGAAGGTCGACGCCGTCTTCGCGTGCTTCTCTTGCTTCTGCTTTGGTGTACATCGTGAGCCGCGGCGAGTCGAACTCGACGTCGGTCGGGATGACGGCTTCGGATCCGTAGACGAGGAATAACGGGGTGAACCCGGTCGACCGGTTTGGTGTTGTGCGCAGACTCCAGAGAACGGCGGGCAACTCGTCGAGCCAACTGCCAGGTGAGCGGACGAGTGGCTCGACGAGTCACGGCTTGATGCCGGACATGATGAGTCCGTTGGCCTGCTCGACCTGCCCGTTGGACTGCGGATGTGCCACAGAGGCCAGGTCGAGGCGGATGCCGGAGATGGAGCAGTATTGCTCTAGCGCGCCCTTGGCGAAGTTGGTGTAATTGTCGGTGATGATGCTGTTCGGCATGCCGTAGCGCACCGCTATCTCCTTGATGAACCGGACGACTGTTGGCCCGTCGAATTTCTTGACTGGTCTTGCCTCGATCCATTTGGTGAACTTGTCCACTGCCACCAGCAAGTGCGTCATGCCGCCTCGAGCGGTTTTGAAGGGTCCCACCATGTCGAGTCCCTAGACCGCGAAGGGCCAGGCGATCGGGATGGTGCGGAGTGCTGACGCTGGCTGGTGGCTGCGTTTGCTGAAGCGCTAGCATCCTTCGCACTTGAGGACGAGCGACTCGACGTCTTCGAGGGCCTTGGCCAGTAGAAGCCGTGGCGGAACGCCTTGGCCACAAGGGATCGAGATGCAGCATGGTGCCCGCACTCGCCCTGGTGAATGTCGAGGAGGATGTCGATGCCGCGGTCCTGCTCGACACAGCGCTGGAACACGCCGGTAGAGCTGCGCTTGACGAGCTCGTTGTTGATGATGCTGTAGGCGGACGCCCGGCGCTGAACTTGCCGAGCCCTGGTCTCGTCCATGGGGAGAACCCCGTTCTCCAGACATTCTGATATCGGCAGGGCCCAAGATGGGGCCGTGACGGCGGTGAAGACGGCCATCTGGGTCGGTTCTGAGTCGACGGCTCCTGGGCCAGGTTGAGCAGCCCCCGGGTTGGTGACGGCGACGGCCGGGTCCGGGGTGATGGTGGCCGGGTTGAGCTGAGCAGCCCCCGGGCCGGGTTCAGCAGCCCCCGGGCCGGGTTCAGCAGTCCTCGATCCGGGTTCAGCACTTCCCGGGCCGGCTTGCGGCGCGGCTGGGTCTTCTGGAATGTTGATGGACTCGGAATCCGGCGATGGCTTGACGAACGGCTTGCGCAGGTGCTTAAGGGAGACACCAGACGGGATGGCTTGACGAGACGAGGCAATCTTGGCGAGCGTGTCAGCTGCCTCGTTCTCCACACAGGGGACATGGAGGAACTCGCAGCCATCGAAGGATGTAGACAGCTTCTGGATGAGGAAGCGGTAGTTTTCCATGTTGGAGTCACGGGCGTCCCACTCGCCGGAGGACTGCTGCACCACCAGGTTCGAGTCGCCGTAGCACAGGATGCACCGGATGCCGAGTTCCTTGGTGAGCCGGAGGCCGTGCACAAGGGCTTCATATTCGGCGACGTTGTTGGAGGCGGCGAAGTGGATCTGGAGTGCGTAGCAGAGTCGGTCACCCTTCGGAGATGACAGTACGATGCCGGCCCTTAAGCTGAGTCGCATCTTGGACCCATCGAAGTGCATGCGCCAATGCGTCGAGTCGGGAGGCGGCGGCAGGTACTGGGTCTCGGTCCAGTCGATGAGGAAATCGGCCAGGGCTTGAGACTTGATCGTGGTGCGGGGCTCGTAGAGGATGGTGTGGCCAGCTAGCTGGATCGCCCACTTGGCGACCCGACCAGAGGCGTCCCGACACCCGATTATTTCTCCGATCGGTGCCGTGCTGACGACGGTGACAACATGCTCTTGAAAGTACTACTCCAACTTCTTGGCGGTGAGGTACACGCCATAACACATCTTCCGGTAGTGCGGGTAGTTCTTCTTGGAGGTGGAGAGCACTTCGCTCAGGTAGTAGACCGGGCGCTGGACGTCCTGGATCTTGCCCTTCTTCGGTCGCTCGACCACCAGCACCGTGCTGACCGCCCGCGAGGTCGTGGCTATGTAGAGCAACAGCGGCCTGGACGGGTGCGGTGGAGAGCATGCGCTTGAGGTCTTGGAAGGCTTTGTCGCCTTGCCGTTCCACTCGAACGGGCTTGTTTTCTTCATTAGCTGGTACAACGTAGTGCCTTCTCGCCCAACCGGCTTAGAAACCGGCTGACCGAAGCCAGGCAGCCTGTGAACTTCTGGACATCGCGCAGCCGGGTTGGCTTGCGCATGCGCTAGATGGCCTTGATCTTCTCCGGGTTCGCCTCGATGCCGCGTTCCGAGACAAGGAAGCCAAGCAGCCTTCCGGCTGGGACGCCGAAGACGCACTTTTCTGGGTTGAGCTTGACCTAGTATTCACGGAGGTTGGCGAATGGTTCCTTTAGATCGTCGAGGAGCGTGAGGTGCTGCTTGGTCTTCACCACGATATCATCCACGTACACGTGGATGTTCTTGCCGAGTTGCGGTAGCAGGCATTTCTGCATGCAGCGTTGGAAGGTGGCGCCGGCGTTCTTCAACCCGAACGACATGGTGATGTAGCAGTACGCCCCGAAGGTCGTGATGAAGGACGTCTTCAGGGCATCAGCCAGGTCCAGCTTGATCTGGTGATAGCCGGAGTAGGCGTCCAGGAAGGACAGCAGCTCGCACCCGGCGGTCGAGTCGATGACTTGGTCGATCCGCGGGAGGGCGAACAGATCCTTGGGACAGGCCTTGTTGAGGCTGGTGTAGTCGATACACATGCGCCAGGTCTTGTTCTTCTTCAGGACGAGGATTGGGTTGGCCAGCCACTCGGGGTGAAACACTTCCATTATGAAGCCGGCCGCCAAGAGCTTGGCGACCTCTTCACCAATGGTTCTTCTCTTCTCTTCAGAAAATCAACGGAGGGGTTGACGGACAGGCTTGGCGTCCTTGCGGACATGGAGTTTGTGCTCGGCGTACTTCCTCGGGATACCCGACATGTCTTTGGGGGTCCATGCGAAGATATCCAGATTCTCACGGAGGAAGTCAACGAGCTCGCCTTCCTATTTGCCGTCGAGGCGGGCACCTACGACAACGTACTTGCTGCAGCTGGGGTCTTTCAGGTTCAGCTTCACTTTCTTGGTTTCCTTGGAGGGCTTGAAGGCGGCCTCATCTGCCTGGTCCAGGGTCAGGATCGACACTTCGGAAGCCTCGCCGACCAGGGCGACGATCCGGTCGAGCTGGCACCGCTCCTCGGCAATGACCAGTGACTCGGCCAGCTTGGCGCCGTCTTGGGCGCACTCCAGAGACTTGCGGTAGTCACCGGTGACGGTAATGAGGCCCTTGGGACCCGTCATCTTCATCTTCTGGTACGCGTAGTGGGGGACCGCCATGAACTTGGCGAGCGCGGGCCGGCCCAGCAGCGCATGATACGCGCTGGATAGGTCCACCACCTCGAACTAGATTGGTTCACGTCGGAAGTGGCTGCTGTCGCCGAATAGGACGTCGAGCCGGACCTGGCCAATGGATGAATAGGAGAGGCCGGGTACGATACCGTGGAAGATGATCCGGGTTGGCTCCAGGTCCTCGGCCTTGAGGCCGAGCTTGGTCATCGTGTCACGGTAGAGGATGTTGATGCTGCTGCCGCCGTCGACGAGAACTCGGGAGAACTTGCAGGTGCGCCGCGCGACGATGGTAGGGTTGAGGACGAGGGCGTAACCACCTGGTCTCGGCATGATTGCTGGGTGATCCTCCCGGGTCCAGGTGATCGGGCGATCCGACCAATGCATGAAATCCGTCTTGGCCGGGATGACGGTGTGCACCTCCTGCCAGAGGAGGCGCTCGCTGCGCTTGTCGTCGCCGAGGCTGGTGAAGACGATGTAGGCTGCATTCTGGTCCGGGTAGGTGTTATTCCGCATTGCGCCGCCGGCGGGAGGCGGCGGTGGAGGCGGAGGCGGCTGCACCGCACCCGGAGCGGGAGCCGGAGCCAGAGGAGGTGGAACGTCGCCCCTCATGATGCGCTTGGTGATGGCGCACTGTTGAAGCGTGTGCGTGGAGGGTCTTGCGCCGCTGTGGTGCTTGCATGGGGCATTGAGCATCTCTTCAAAGCTCATGGCGGGTTGCCATGCCATCTTGCCAGTCTGCTGGCGCTTCGCTGCCGGGTCCGCCGCGGGATCGGCGGCCGCGACGAGCCGGTTGTCGTGACGTTGCGCCGGCTCCTCGGCCTTGCGCTTGTTGTTCTGGTGGTGCTGCTGCCGGCTGCTTTCGCCGGTCGGCTTCTGTGGAGGGACCGGCTTCGCCTTGCCGGCCTCATCCAGCGCCAGCTGGATCTTCATGGCGGAGTCGGCGTCGGCGTACTTGTCCGCCGTCACCATGAGCGCGACCATGGTGGCCGGCTCGGAGCGTAGAAGCTTGTGCTTGAGGAGGGTGCCGTCTCGGCACCCGCTGACGAAGTATTGGATCGCCTGGACTTCATGGGCGCCCTCACAGCTGTTCCGGAGCTCAGTCCAGCGTGCGGGGTACTCGCGGCCGGTCTCCGTCGGCCCCTGCACGCACATGGCAAGCTGGCTGGGGCGACCGGGCCGCTTGTACGTCCCCGTGAAGTTGCGGACAAATGCCTCGTCGAAATCGACCCATGCATTGATGCTGCCCATCGGCAGGCTATTCAACCATGTGCGAGCCGATCCTTGGAGCATGAGCGGTGCGTAGCGCACAGCGAGACGACGATTGGCACCGGTGATGCCAATGGCCGTGGTGTAGTCGGTGAGCCAGTCTTCTGGCTTCATAGTCCCATTGTACTTGGGGGTGTCGCGGGGAAGCACGAACCCCTTGGGGAAGGGCTCCTCCCGGATGCATGGGCCGAAACACGCCGGCCCAATAGCGCCGCTCTCCTCCACCTCCAGGGAGTGAGCGAGCTGATCGATGCGGTGGCACGCGTCGGTGTCGTCGATGGCACGCGGGCCGAGTCGACTGGCGGCCAGGCACCAAGGGGCCGGGTCGGCTGGAGCCGGACGCCGGCCAGGCTGGCCGGGTCCATGCTGAATCTCTAGGGCGGGCTCGTTTCCCAGAGCGTCGGCAGCCGTGCCGACCGGGTTGCGCCGGGTCTAGGCTTGGCTGGAGTGCGCCTCGCCGGGCGGCGAGGAGGCCATGTGCAGGAGTTCGCCGGGTCGGCCAAGGCGGGTGGAGCCGGACCTCGCCGGCTTGGCGAGCTGGTTGAGGCGATCCTGCTAGGTGTTGGCGGCGTGAAGGAGCTCGCGCATCCGCCCGATGCGCTCCTTGAGCTCCTCGCCTGCGAGTTAGTCGAGGCCAACCGCGGCTTCCTCCGCAGCGCGCATGTTCTTGACTGGGGTCTCGTAGACGGTCCGAACGGTGCCGAAGGCCCGGCCGATCGCTCCTCCCCAGGCGCGAGTATCGGCGGCCCGGCTTGGCTCGGCCGCAGCGGGCGTAAATCCGTGGGCGGCGTCATGCTCCATCTAAGAAGCTTCCAGGCGGCGCTTGGTGGCGGCCAGCGTCTCGGACAGGTCCAGCATTTGCTGGCGCCTCTTCTCGAGCTGGGTTCGGGCTTCAGCGACGTTGGTGGCGTCGACGTCGGTGCCGATGGGGATGCGGAGGCTCTGCATTGCGGCGCGCAGCGGGTCGGACGGCTCTGTCCGCACCGTGGCGCCCGCGGCTTCGGTGACTCTTCTCGCCTTGCTCGATGAGGAAGAGGCGCCATCGCCGGTGACGAAGACCTCCACGTGGGCGTCCATCGCCCCGGCCATGAATCCGCCGCTGAGAGGGAGCGGGGAGTCGGAGTAGCTGAGCACCTCGCTAGGGTACTCGTCGACCGCGAGTGCGTCGGAGATGCGCAACACGGTGAAGGGGGCGGCGAGCGCACCGATGACATCGTCCGCTAGAGCGACGGACTCGTCGGAGTAGGAGAAGGGCCCCGTCCGAAGCATGCTTCCGGCCAGCTCCTCGAGCTGCCCCACGGTGGGCGCCAACTGTCGTGGTGGGCGCACGGCAGATGCCAAGGGATGGCTAAAGAGAGGAGGAGGCTTGAGGGCGCTGGTGGGCTTCGGAGGCGAGGTTGATATGCGCGGGCGCGGGACGCCGGACATACCCAGGTTCGGGGCTTTCCGGAGAGATAACACCCCTAGTCCTGCCGAGTTTAGTTGGATGGTCAACAATACAATGTCGCTCCTGGAGCTGTATGGAGGAGGAAGGAGGCTGGCCAAGGCTTGGGCTGCTCCTTCTCCCCGTGTTGCTATGTTGTGGCTAGTCCTATCTTGCTTGCTTGCTCTATCTCGTATGGCTTTGCATGCCGGGGATCTTACCTATCATCTCCTGTAGGCGTGGACTCTTGGGGGGTTTTATAGATCAACCCACCCAGGGTTACAATGGTAATATGCCGAGTGGGTGGGTCCGTATTGTCGGTGTCCGGGGTACCTGGCTGGGTCCCGCTTGGGAGCTTGTGGTTCGCCGGGTTCCCCTAGGTGCAGGCCCCGCGTGCCTAGGGGGACTGTGCGCCGTCTTGTCGATCGTCATGGCGTGGCCGAGTCGAGCCGCGCACAGTGTTCTCCGTCAGGCCGTCGCTTGCTGTCGTCAGCCGTGAGGACGGGAACACTGTTGCCGTGCCAGCCCTGGTCAGCGGGTAGGTAAGTGGCACTGTTGCCACGCTTCGGCTGACCACGGGCATGGGCGGGGGCACTGTAGTCTTGGTCATCGGTGATTGAGGTCTCGTCCCATCGTACGGCCTGGATGGGACGGGAGCTGACCCGTGGCTGGGTTGCCGTGGACGCCACAGGTGGGTTGGCTTGCTGGGGAAGCCAAGGTTGCGCTGGGCTGAGTTGCCTTGCGCCAGCCGCTGTGGCCGGGTCGACGTACCTTGCCAAGTCGAGGGTCTTGGCCGGGGCCCGTTCGCAGATCAATATTATCTCTAATATATTACACTGCTTTTCTATTCCTACATATGCTGCCGAGCTAGGAGTTGATCCTCAGGCTGATTTCGCGCATCGACCTGAGTCTTAGGGGCTACTAGGATCAGCGGTTTCATGTTTTCCTTCAGGTGCATCTCGGGTTTTAGACTGACACACACCTTGAGGGCTACTGGATATGCATATACTAGCTATATATCTCGGCAGGGAATAAATTGCACCAGTCAAAAATATTCACAAAAATCAGCCCGCGGTCGGGGTGGTGCACCACCTCGGAAGCTGTCCGGCATAAAGCTCGGGTGCTAGTGGCTAGCTCCATAGAGGGCATTCCCGGCATTAAACTCGGCTAAACTCCTTCAACTTTTTTGAACCAAGGTGATCTATGACACCTTGGATATAGTCGGCGTTGGAGCTCGGATACAGTCTGGCGTTGGAGCTTGGACACAGTCCGGCATTGGAGCTCGGATACATTCCGGCGTTGGAGCTTGGAAGCAGTCCGGCGTTGGTGCTTGGCTGCAAAAGATACCTCGAATGCAGTCCGACGTTGGGGCTCAGATGCAAGAGGACACTGCCGCACGGGAACAACTTCAAACCCGAGGTGTGGCGTAAAAAATAACAAGACATTGATAAAGGTCGAGAACTTAAAGGAGATCCTCGGATACCCGGCGTGTAAACTCTTCGGATTCACTTCGGCGATCCTCAAGATCGAAGATGAGATGATTTGTTAAACCAGTTTTCAAGACCGACGACCGAAAACGAAGAACAGTTTGGAAGAAGCGAGGAGCGTCCCCAACTTGAAGACCGATTCAGGGGGCTAGTGATAGTGTACTGGACTAGGGGGTACTCACCATGTTGTCTCTCAATCAGTTAGATTGGGCCGAGGACCCCCATGGCCATATGCTCATGGGCCAGTTCGGATAGCTGATGCATACACGAGGAAGATTCCACAAGACTTGGTGATCAAGACAAGGACTCCTCCCCACCGGCGTATTCGGCTAGGATTCTTGTTATCCTAGGCCTCTGGTACATTATATAAACCGAGGCTAGGCTAGTCGATAGAGATGCTAGATCATTATGACATTACTCATCATACCTCTAGGGTTTAGACCACAACATATGATCTCGTGGTAGATCAACTCCTGTAACCCTATATTCATCAAGATCAATCAAGCAGGAAGTAGGTTATTACCTCGACAGAGAGGGCCCGAACATGGGTAAACATTGTGTCCCCTGTCTCATGTTACCCATCGATCCATGACGCACAGCTTGGGACCCCCTACCCGAGATCTGCCGGTTTTGACACCGATAGTGGTGTCTCGGCACGACGAACTTTTGCAACGGTGCATACTCAGGGAGAACACTTGTACCTAGAAATTTAGTGAGAGATCATCTTATAGTGCTACCGTCGAACTAAGCAAAATAAATGCATAAAAGGTAAACATCACATGCAATCAATATAAGTGATATGATATGGCCATCATCATCTTGTGCCTTTGATCTCCACCTCCAAAGCACTGTCATGATCACCATCGTCACCGGCGCGACACCTTGATCTCCATCGTAGCATCGTTGTTGTCTCGCCAACTATTGTTTCTACAACTATTGCTACCGCTTAGTGATAAAGTAAAACAATTACAGGGCGATTGCATTGCATACAATAAAGCGACAACCATATGGCTCCTGCCAGTTGCTGATAACTCTGTTGCAAAACATGATCATCTCATACAATAAAATTTAGCATCATGTCTTGACCATATCACATTACAACATGCCCTACAAAAACAAGTTAGACGTCCTCTACTTTGTTGTTGCAAGTTTTATGTGGCTGCTATGGGCTGAGCAAGAATCGTTCTTACCTGCGCATCAAAACCACAATGATTTTTCATCAAGTATGTGTTGTTTTAACCTTCAACAAGGACCGGGAGTAGCCACACTCGATTCAACTAAAGTTGGAGAAACTGACACCTGCCAGCCACCTGTGTGCGAATCACGTCGGTAGAACCAGTCTCGCGTAAGCGTACGCGTAATGTCGGTCCGAGCCGCTTCATCCAACAATACCGCCAAATCAAAGTATGACATGCTGGTAAGCAGTATGAATATTATCGCCCACAACTCACTTGTGTTCTACTCGTGCATATAACATCTACGCATAAACCTGGCTCTGAAGCCACTGTTGGGGAACGTAGTAATTTCAAAAAAATTCCTACGCACACACAAGATCATGGTGATGCATAACAACGAGAGGGGAGAGTGTTGTCCACATACCCTCGTAGACCAAAAGTGGAAGCGTTATGACAACGCGTTTGATGTAGTCGTATGTCTTCACGATCGACCGATCCTAGTACCGAACGTACGACACCTCCGCGATCTGCACACGTTCATCTCGGTGACGTCCCACGAACTCCGATCCAGCAAAGTGTCGAGGGAGAGTTTCATTAGCACGATGGCGTGATGATGGTGATGATGATGCTACCGACGCAGGGCTTCGCCTAAGCACCGCAACGATATGATCGAGGTGGATTATGGTGGAGGGGGGTACCGCACACGGCTAAGAGATCAATGATCAACTTGTGTGTATGGGGTGCCCCCTCCCCCGTATATAAAGGAGTAGAGGAGGGGGAGGAGGCCGGCCTCCTAGGTGCGCCCCAAGGGGAGTCCTACTCCCACCTGGAGTAGGATTCCACCCCTTCCAAGAGTAGGAGTAGGAGGGAAGGTAGGAGGAGAGATGGGGAAGGAAAAAGGGGGGCACCGCCCCCCTTCCTTGTCCAATTCGGACTAGAGGGGGAGGGGGCACGCGGCCTGCCCTGGCCGGCCCTTCCTCTCTCCACCAAGGCCCATGAGGCCCATTACACTCCCCGGGGGGTTTCGGTAACCCCCCAGTACTCCGGTATTTGTCCAAACTCACTCGGAACTCTTCTGAAGTCCAAACATAGTCATCCAATATATCGATCTTTATGTCTCGACCATTTTGAGACTCCTCGTCATGTCCGTGACCGGGACTCTGAACTACCTTCGATACATCAGAACACATAAACTCATAATACCGATCATCACCGAACGTTAAGTGTGCGGACCCTACGGGTCCAAGAACTATGTAGACATGACCGAGACATGTCTCCGACCAATAACCAATAGCGGAGCCTGGATGCTCATATTGGCTCCCACATATTCTACGAAGATCTTTATCGGTCAAACCGCATAACAACATACGTTGTTCCCTTTGTCATTGGTATGTTACTTGCCCGAGATTCGATCGTCGGTATCTCAATACCTAGTTTAATCTTGTTACCGGCAAGTCTCTTTACTCATTCCATAATGCATCATTCCGTAACTAACTCATTAGTCACATTGCTTGCAAGGCTTATAGTGATGTGCATTACCGAGATGGCCCAAAGATACCTCTACGACAATCGTAGTGACAAATCCTAATCTCGATCTATGCCAACTCAACAAACACCATCGGAGACACCTGTAGAGCACCTTTATAATCACCAAGTTATGTTGTGATGTTTGGTAGCACACAAAGTGTTCCTCCGGTATTCGGGAGTTGCATAATCTCATAGTCATAGGAACATGTATATGTCATGAGGAAAGCAACAATAGTAACATACTAAACGATCAAGTGCTAAGCTAACGGAATGGGTCAAGTCAATCACATCATTCTATAATGATGTGATGCCGTTCATCAAATGACAACTCATGCCTATGGCTAGGAAACTTAACCATCTTTGACTAACGAGCTAGTCAAGTAGAGGCATACTAGTGACACTCTGTTTGTCTATGTATTCAAACATGTACTAAGTTTCCGGTTAATACAATTCTAGCATGAATAATAAACATTTATCATGATATAAGGAAATATAAATAACAAAACTTTATTATTGCCTCTAGGGCATATTTCCTTCACTTTCTTCAAGAGAGAAGCCTTTAGTGAAACCTATAGCACACACGTCTATTTTCCATCATATATTTTCAGATCTATAAAACCAAAAACCCAAAAATACCTTGCTGTAATTTATTTATATTTACTTTATTTTGCCTTTTATTAATCTTTTATATCTATCTCTATTAGATCTCCCTCTTGCAAGTGACCGTGAAGGGATTGATAACCCCTTTGTTGCATTGTGTGCAAGTGTTTGTTAGTTAGTGCATGTGCATTGATAACCCACAAGTATAGGGATCGCAACAATTTTTGAGGGTAGAGTATTCAACCCAAATTTATTGATTCGACACAAGGGGAGCCAAAGAATATTTGCAAGTATTAGCAGCTGAGTTGTCAATTCAACCACACCCGGAGATTAATTATCTGCAGCAAAGTGATTAGTAGCAAAGTAGTATGATAGTTTTGATAGTAGTAGCAACAACAATAGTAACGGTAACAGTGATAGCAATGATTTTGTAGCAAGTGTAATAGTAACAATAGCAGTAGTAACTTAGCGGAAACAATATAAGAGAAATTCGTAGGCATTGGATCGGTGAATTTGTTGGTTGGTATTCATCACATAACAGTCATAACCTAGGGCGATACGGCACTAGCTCCAGTTCATAAATATAATGTAGGCATGTATTTCGTAAATAGTATGCTTATGGAAAGAACTTGCATGAGATCTTTTGTCCTACCCTCCCTTGGCAGCGTGGTCCTATTGGAAACTAAGGGATATTAAGGCCTCCTTTTAATAGAGAACCGGAACAAAGCATTAATACATAGTGAATACATGAACTCCTCAAACTACGGTAATCACTGGGAAGTCTCCCGACTATTGTCACTCTGGGGTTGCCGGATCATAACACGTAGTAGGTGACTATAACTTGCAAGATCGGATCTAGAACATGGATATAATGGTGATAACATAAATGGTTCAGATCTGAAATCATGGCACCCGGGCCCAAAGTGATAAGCACTAAGCATGGCAAAGTCATAGCAACATCAATATCAGAACATAATGGATACTAGGGATCAAGCCCTAACAAAACTAACTCGATTACATGATGAATCTCATCCAACTCCTCACTGACCAGCGAGCCTATGAAGGAATTACTCACTCTCGGTGGGAGCATCATGGAATTGGCGATGGAGAAGGGTTGGTGATGACGAAGATCGAAGATCTCCCTCTCTAGAGCCCCAAACGGACTCCAGATCTGGCCTCCCGATGAAGAACAGGAGGTGGCAGCGGCTCCGTCTCGTGAAACGCGATAATTCTTTCTCCCTGATTTTTCTCTCCAAATATGTGATTTTATAGTATCAGAGTTGAGGTCAGCGGGGCCACCAGGTGGGGACAACCCACCTGGGCGGGCCTAGAGGGGGGCGCCCTGGTGGGTTGTGCCCCCTTCGGTGGTTATTGGCTTCACAGATTCTTATTTATTGAATAAAAAATCCTCGCAAAGTTTCATTGCAATTCGAGAACTTTTATTTCTGCACAAAACAACACCATAATAGTTTTACTGAAAACAACATCACTCCGGGTTAGTTTCATATGCAAATTAGAGTCCAAAACAAGAGGAAAAACGTTAGGAAAAGTAGATACAAGGGAGACATATCAACTCCCCCAAGCTTAAACCTTTGCTTGTCCTCAAGCAATTCAGTTGATAAATTGAAAGTGAAAAGGAAAAACTTTTATGAACTCTTTTGCTCTTGTTTACATAAATAAGCTTAAGTAGCACCCAGGTTTTTAGCCAAGATTATTGTGACAGTCTGGTTTTTGCCTTCTCTCTTTTTCCGGACTTGGTTTGCATTTGCCTTGGTTTTAAGTTTTTAGAATCAATTCAAATGGACTTGTCACTTGGGCATGCCCTTGACTTTCACCCAAGTGACCCATTTGCATCTCATCCAACTCCATTTCTTGCTAAAACCCTAGAATGGCCCATTGAATATTTTTCATAAGTGAAAATATTCATTTTCTTTTTGAAACCTCATTTCTGAAATTAGGGCTCCAAAGCAACCCCAATTTTTATAGCTCCAAAAATCCTGAGATAATTCCTGAATTTTCTTTGAACCTTGGTCCACCTCCCTGAGTAAAAGTATTGCATGACTTTTTGTAATATTTTTGCTTTAGAAAATCTTTTCCTTTCTGGCCCAAAAATGCACTTTGTACAGCAAGTGCATTTTTCCTTAATCTTTTGGAGCTGATCCTTCTTTATCCTAAACACCCTCCTAAGAAACCCTTAACCCCAGGAGATCAGCCCTAATGGCCTTCTAGAAGCTAGCCAAACTTGGTGACCAAGTTTCTGTCCAGAAACTTGCTAGCAAGCTTGAGTCACTTCTACTCGGCCTGGGTTTGAGTTTTCACCTTTCTTAGACCTAACATTGCGTGGAATTTAGCCCAGACAAGGTTTGGCAGCATTTGGGCGTCGTTTTGGCAATGCCAGGGCGGTGACCGTGTGTGGACACGGGGCCTGGCATGCGTTCGACGCGCTCTGTGTCGCGCCAGTGCCTCTGTTCGGCGTGTGCCCGAGCCAGAGCTCACAGACGACTGCCGCACCGCGCCACCCCCTTCGTCTCAGCGCCCTTGACCTCTCCCTGGTGCTCGCCGACGCCTGAGACGCCGCATCGAGCACGGGCGCGTCGCGGCCAAAAGCCACAGTGCACACGTGCCCCTGTCTTCTTCTCCCCCTCCTTCATGTGCTCGTCCGCGAGAGTGGATAGCCTCCGCGTGATCGTTGAGCTTCTCGCGCCCTCACTGACGCCCCTTGTTGCCTCTCCCGGTCTTCCAGAGAATTCTGGCGGCGACACATACCCCCTTCCCCCTCGGACTATAGATTGAGCCCTCCCCTCCGTTCTAGAGCAACCCATAGCACCATCCAACCTCCACACACACGAAGCACAGCCGCAGCCCGGCCGGGCAGGCCTCTGGCCGCCATGCCCGACCTGAGCTCGCCGGTGACACCCATAGCTCAGCCACCCTGTCCTCGACCTCTTGGAGCCCAACTGACCACCTAGGCGCATCCCTGGATCCCCTCTGGTGCCGTCCCGAAGCTCCAGAGCCCCTAGAACAGCCCCTCGCTGTCGCCTTCTTCCTCTCCGGTGAGACCCGACCACCACCGCCGCTTGCGAGGTTGATTGCGAGTAGCTCTGGCCGTCTCTCATCGTGCCACGAGTATAGGCAGGTGCGCTGTAGCCCCTCTCCATTTCTATCCCTCCAGTTTGTCCCAAGGACAACTCCTCGCCGACGTGAGCTCCGGCGAAACGCCGCCGCATTCCGTGTCTCTCCCTTCCCTCTCTCCTGACCGATGGGGCCCGCTGTCAGCCTCTCCACTCGCACCCGAAGCGTTACGAGTGGAGGCGTCTTTTGGCTTTACGCCATCGACGCCACCCCCTTGGATTTTTTGTTTATTCAAATCAATTCAAATATTTTCACCACAACTTTGACCTTGAATATCTCCTAGCCTATAAGTCCAAATGAGTTGATTCTTTTTGCATTCGGTTTGTTACAGAAAACTGTAGCAGCACACCAAAGTGTGGATTTTTCCTTGCTGCCTAGAATTTCTAGTGATTTTCAGAGTGGTTCTTGATATTTTGTTTTGTGGTTTTTAAATATTTTCAGAAGGAGAGTCCTGTCTTGAAGCTATCCAGGAGGAGTGTGAACCTCCTGTGCACTAAGGCAAGCCACAATAATATTTGGATGGTGTCATCTCAATATCTATGATTTTCTACTTAAATATGAGCTTATTTTCATGCATTTAAAATAGTTAAATAATTATGATTAAATGCTTAGTTACTTTATCATGCTTCTTATGCTTGCTTTAGTTACTGGTTGATTGCATGTAGTAGTTTAATCAAGTAGAGTAAATATTTTGGCTTAATAAAAGTGCTTTGATAAATAATCATAGTTTATTTTGATAGGTAATTTTCATATTAAAGATAAATGACTAAAAGTGAGGTTTGATAATAACCAGTGTAGTAATACTAGTAGTTTTGTTGATGAGTAGTTCAAGAAAGTTATTTCTTTGATGTTGATCCGTTCTTATGAGTTGCATCTTGAGCATGTCGGGTAGTTGCATGATCATGGCATCATATGGCTTGTAGTGAGTTTATTTTCAAGTTAAACATGAAAATAATCCAACTTTAATATTAAGTTGATCAAGTCATGGTGCCTGTGAATCGAGTTCTTTTCAGTGCGACCACATTTACCTTTATGGGGGGTCTTGATTCGGTCCTTTGTCATGCCTCGTACCGGTGCCTCCAATGAGGGAAGGTTATGGGCGTGCAGTACCCTAGCCTGGTAAGCAGACATAACCTTGTGTGCTCATTTGTTTTTATGGCACCTTGTCCCTGTTTGGTACCGCTTTGCCACGACGGTGGCCGAAGATGCCTTTAGTAGGCATGGGCCACCCATGACTTCGACCTGAGAGGGAGTGAGTCGGAGTGGCCGGCAGGGTGTCATGGCAAGGGAAGGGTTTCGTCAGAACTCCATGGTCCACCCGAATGGGAGTGCGAGGCGCTTGAGTTCCGTAGTGTGGGTAAAGTGCGCTAACCTCTGCAGAGTGTATTTTAATCTATCGATAGTCGCGTCCTCAGTTATGGACACAACTTGGTAGTAACTCACACCATGGATCAACAATTATAACACTTGGTATTATTGTGGCACTGGTTTCATGATGAATTTTGGATCATGTGATGATCGTAAGTGATTGGCTTCAGTTCTGATCCGGGTATGATCACCGTTCGGTTACAGTCGTAACCCGTCTGGTAAGCGAGTTCGAGGGACTCGGTGCACATGTCGGTTTCATTACATCTGTAGTATCACTTGCATTACATTAAACCTGATTAATTGTTCATGATATTGTTTGTCATTGTGCTTATGTTTGTTGTGAGCTTGCAAGTACATTCAATGTACTGACCTGGCGTGTCATGCCAGCTTTCAGGCAAGACTGATCGGATCAAAGAGCGTCCCGTGTCTAGCATCGTGTCCACGTGGGTGTCCCTGTACTATGGAGTTCCACTTCATCGTTATTCCGCTACCGTGTAGTTGATATGATCAAGGCACTTTCATGTTCATTAAATAATGTACATACTGTTCAGCTGCACAGTGTGTGCCGCTTGGCCTCTTATCTTGATGTAATATCAGACTTATGTACTCGCTAGTATCAATAAAGCGGTTGTTTCTGTACCATGATGTTGTGTGTTGCCAGAAGACTTGATCTCTGGGCTGGCAATGCAAGGTAAACCAGTTGCTCTGAGCCGGGGTGCCACAATTATAACTAACCATGTCGACAATAACTCTTAAAGATTATATTAACTCATATCAATGACATAATCAACTAGCGAGTAATAATAAGATATCTCAAACAACAACATTTTATCAAAACAACCATGATATAATATGACAACAGTGGTATCTTGCTAGCCCTTTCTGAGATCGCAAAACATAAATGCAGAGCACCTCCAAAGTTCAAGCAGCGACTAAACATTGTAATTCATGGTAGAAAATATCCAGTCATGATGCACCCAAGATTAGCTACACACAATGCATGAGGATGACAATAGTGCTCTCAAGTTCTGGTGCTTATTTGAGAAGGTGATGACACAACATAAAAGTAAATAGATAGTCCCTTCGCAGAGGGAAGTAGTGATTTGCAGTGGTGCCAGAGCTCAAGTTTTTAAAATAGAGGTAAATGAAATTTTGAGAAATGCACCCTTCTTGTTTACTTCGCGACCATTGTATATCGGTATCTTCCATGCTAAACACATTAGTGGCGGTTCCCAAGCGATAAAAGTAAAGGTTTACTCCCCCTCCACCAACAATCACAGTCTACGACTTGTCCGAAACAACGGGTGCCACCCATACCAACAACAGTCCTAGGGGAGTTTGGTTTAATTATTTGCAATTTGAATTCGGGACTGGAATCCCTATTACCGCCCCTCTCGTGCAAGGACGAGTGAATAAACACTCATAATGAGAATAATCTGGTTAGCATGGAAGATACTGACTACCTCCTGTCGCTCTATGAACAATCCAAGCACACAAAAAAGGATATTAATTTGAAGTTTTTAGATGTGGCACATGCAAGTTTACTTAGGATGGTAGGGCAATACCGTATATAGGTAGGTATGGTGGACTCATCTCGAATAACTTGCGTTTTAGCTTTTTGATGGACAAGCAGAATTCCCACTTATTACAGGTGAAGGCTAGCAAATAGGTTGAGAAGCGGCCAGCTAGAGAGCGAAAACGGTCATGAACATGCATTATGCATAAGTAACATTGGATAGTAGCATGAGTAGGTTATGAACACCATGAACATAAATATCATAGAGGCTATGTTGGTTTTGATACAACTACATGCATGAACATGTGCCAAGTTGCTACTTCTCGAGCTTGCGTTGGTTTTTCCCTTGAAGAGAAAGGGTGATGCATCAAAGTAGAGATAGGTATTTCCCTCAGTTAAGAACCAAGGTATGAATCTAGCAGGAGAAGAACGCAGAAATCACCAATACCTGCACAATCAAACACTTGCACCCAACGCGATAAAGGGGTTGTCAATCCCTTCACGGTCACTTGCAAAGGTGATATCTGATAGAGATAGATAAAACTAAACAAAAGATAAAGTAAATATTTTTGGGTTTTTTGGTTTATAGAGCTGAAAATAAAAGATTGCAAAATAGTAGATCGGAAACTAATATGATGGAAAATGGACCCGGGGGCCATAGGTTTCACTAGAGGCTTCTCTCATGATAGCAAATATTACGGTGGGTGAACAAATTACTGTCAAGAAATTGATAGAAAAGCGCAAAATTATGACTATATCCAAGGCAACGATTATGCAATAAAGGCATCACGTCCGTGTCAAGTAGACCGACTCCTGCCTGCATCTACTACTATTACTCCACACATTGACTGACTCCTGCCTGCATCTAGAGTATTAAGTTCATGAAGAAAAGAGTAACGCTTTAAGTAAGATGACAGGATGTAGAGGAATAAACTCAAGAAATATTATGTAAACCCCATCTTTTTATCCTCGATGGCAACAATACAATACGTGCTTCGCTACCCCTACTTTGTCACTGGGTAAGGACACCACAAGATTGAACCCAAAGCTAAGCACTTCTCCCATTGCAAGAAAAACCAATCTAGTTGGCCAAACCAAACTAATAGTTCGAAGAGAATTACAAAGATACCAAATCATGCATAAAAGAATTCAGAGAATTTTCAAATAATATTCATTGATAAGCTGATCATAAATCCACAATTCACCGGATCTCGTCAAACACACTGCAAAAGAAGATTACATCGGATAGATCTCCAAGAATATCGAGGAGAACATGGTATTGAGAATCAAAGAGAGAGAAGAAGCCATCTAGCTACTAGCTATGGACCAGTAGGTCTGTGGTAAACTACTCACGCTTCATCGGAAGGCCAATAGAGTTGATGTACATGCTCTCTGTGATCGAATCCCCCTCCGACAGGATGCCAAAAGATGGGATCTCACGGGAACAGAAGGTTGCGGTGGTGGAAAAGTTTTTTCATGGATGCCTTTGGTGGTTTGGGAATATATGTGAATATATAGGAGGAAGATCTAGGTCAGTAGGTCACTGAGGGGCCCATAAGGTAGGGGGCATGCCCTACCCCCCTGGGTGTGCCCTCCCCCTTGTCGCCACCTCGTGGCTCTTCTAACTTGAACTCCAAGTCTCTGGGGTATCTTCTGGTCCAATAAAAATCACCGTGAAAGTTTTATTCCGTTTGGGCTCCGTTTGGTATTCCTTTTCTACGAAACTCAAAAAGCAAGGAAAAAAACAGAAACTGGCACTTGGCTCTAGGTTAAAAGTTAGTCCCAAAAATAATATAAAATAGCATATTAATGCATATAAAACATCCAAAATAGATAATATAATAGCATGGAACAATCAAAAATTATAGATACGTTGGAGACGTATCACAAGTCAAGCCAATCGAACATTCAGAGGAGGATACCATATCATCATACTACATCACAATCATTTTAACACAATGTTGACATCCAAGATAAATACTTATCCACTCCTAGCTACTTAAGCATGGCATGAGAAACTATAATCTCTAATTGTCATTGCAAACATGTTTGATCATAATAGGCTCAATCATGGATACTAGGTTAAACATATTTACAAAAACAGAATAAGTTGAGTTCATACCTGTTTCTCTCTTCCACAGCCAGTTCATCAAATACCGTCATTATTGCCTTTCACTTGCATGACCGAATGATATCAAAATAATTATAGTGCAAGAGTGCCGTGGACTAAGCTGGAATCTGCAAACATTTTATTCAAAAAGGAGAAGACAAAGTAATATGGGCTCTTCGTTAGATTAACAATAATGCATATGAAAGCCACTCAGCATTTTCATTGTGGTCTTCTCCTCGGTATGACTCAGTAAAAAGAAAAGAAATTCAGAGAAACACATTGGAATATTTTTGGAGTTTTTGTTTTTTCTTGAACAAGCAAATAAAAGGGAAAAACAAAAATGAGAGAGACTATTTACATGGGAAAGCTCCCAACAAGTAAAAGAAGAACAAGGAAATCTTTTTGCGTTTTCATTTTAGTACTACAACAAATTAAAGTAGGAAGAAAAACCGAAATGAAATAGGAAATATTTTTGGATTTTCTCAAAGTTTTTCAAACACACAAGAAGAAGGCAAGAAAATAAATCTAACATGGATAATACAATGAAAGAGTGTGGACACCGACAACTGGAATGAAATGTGTGAACATGAATGTAATGTTGGTGGAAATACGTACTCCCCCAAGCTTAGGCTTTTGGCCTAACTTGGTAATCACCGTCATGCATAGTGGTCGGAGTGATAGCTCACGGAGGTTCTAGGTGCAAATGCCTCAACCCGCCGTGCAGCCACAACCGCTGCGTTACGTGCTCGGGCCTCACTCTCAAGAACATAATATATTCCCTTACTGTGAACATCAAAGAGAGCAGGTGCAGGAAAATAT
The DNA here is from genome assembly GCF_018294505.1 of Triticum aestivum. Classification (NCBI taxonomy): domain Eukaryota; kingdom Viridiplantae; phylum Streptophyta; class Magnoliopsida; order Poales; family Poaceae; genus Triticum; species Triticum aestivum. The sequence goes on from NC_057798.1 coordinate 70,928,552, forward strand.
GTGTCCATTACGGACTTTTATTAAACAACAGGTTAGAAGTAAAATTATGGGATTCACTGATACGTCCATTTTGTATCATGCTTTTATATTGATATTTATTGCATTGTGGGATGTTATTACACATTATATCACAATAGTTATGCCTTTTCTCTCTTATTTTATAAGGTTTATATGAAGAGGGAGAATGCCGACAGCTGGAATTCTGGACTGGGAAAGGAGCAAATATTAGAGACCTATTTTACACAACTCCAAAAGTCCTGAAACTTCACGGAGAATTATTTGGAATATATAAAAAATATTGGGCGAAGAAAGCACCAGAGGGGGGCCACCAGCCATCCACAAGGGTGCCCTACCCCCCCTGGGCGCGCCCCTACCTTCTGGGGCACCTGGCAGGCCCCCGATGCCCATCTTCTGTTATATGGTGTGTTTTGACCTGGAAAAAATCAGAAGGAAGCTTTCGGGATGAAGCTCCACCGTCTTGAGGCGGAACCTGGGCAGAACCAATCTAGGGCTCCGGCGAAGCTGTTCTGCTGGGGAAAGTTCCCTCCCAGAGGGGGATATCATCTCCATCGTCATCACCAACAATCCTCTCATCGAGATGGGGTCAATCTCCATCAACATATTCACCAGCACCATCTCCTCTCAAACCCTAGTTGATCTCTTGTATCCGATCTTTGTCTCAAAACCTCAGATTGGTACCTGTGAGTTGCTAGTAGTGTCGATTACTCCTTGTAGTTGATGCTAGTTGGTTTATTCGATGGAAGATCATTTGTTCAGATCCTTAATGATAATTAATACTCCTCTAATTAGGAACCTGAATATGCTTTGTGAGTAGTTACGTTTCTTCTTGAGGACATGGGAGAAGTCTTGTTATAAGTAATCATGTGAATTTGATATTCATTTGATATTTTGATGAGATGTATGTTGTCTTTCCTCTAGTGGTGTTATGTGAACCACTACAAAAAATACACTTCTGTGATGATATGTGTTTGTCACAGTAGGCCACGTTTTCCGTCATGCATGTACATTAGGATAGTCATACCTATGCTGTCGTAGAAGTGTTCCATGACATTACCAAAATTATCATCACGGAAGTGTCCGCTTCCATGACGATAAATCGCGCGTCATAGAAGTGCTTTCGTCAAGGGTGACCGACACGTGGCATCCACCATAACGGGATGCCATTAAGCTATCAGGTATGGTTTTGGATACGATAACCCGTTAACAGCCTAGACCAATGGGGATTTTCCACGTGTAAAATTCTCATTGGCCAGAGGAAACACGTGTCTGCTCCTTGGTGGGCTAGATGCCATCCACTCATTGGACAGGAGGCGCATATGATACATCGACATGTGGCACGGCCCAACAGAGGCCCATTCCGGTGAAAAGTCCGGACCGTTTGACTTGGTCAAAAGGTAACAGGCCGGCCCACGGAAAGCCTGTTAACGACCTGTTCGTATATCACCCATTTACGACCCGCTAACACCTGGCCCATTACGGCCTATCGGAATTAAGCCCAGTAGCTTCATCTGGGCCATCCAATATGTTTCCATCCCATTGTAACTTCCGGCCCATGTATGGCCCATGATGTCTTTTGGCCCATATGAGGCCCTTTGTAACTCTGTTCCCATTAAAGGCCCGAGATGAAACTGGCCATAATGAACAGTGTATCGCTTTATACCCTTTAACAACCCATTATTCCGTCTGTCGTTTCCAGCCCGTGTTAACTTTCGGCCTTCTAAGGGCCCATTTATTCTTGGGCTCATTTCTAGAATTAGGTTAGTTACGGTCCGTTACTGGCCTGTTCTGTTTATGGGCCAAATTCAGCTTGTGGTTACATTCGGCCTGTTTGTGGCCCGTTAACCCGCTGGGCTGTTTTCATGTCGAAAAAACCCGTTGGGAAGTTTTCATAGAGTTATCAAATACGGCCTATTAACGGCCCGTTATGGTCCATGAATAGTACGACCCATGATTGGCGAAATGATTATACGCCTTGTAGAAGGCCCATGGATCCTACGGCCCGTAGAAGACCAATGGATCCTACGGCCCGTAGAAGGCCCATGGATCGTACGACCTGTAGAAAGTCCATGGATCCTATGACCCGTAGAAGGCCCATGAATCCTAAGGCCTGCAGAAGGCCCATGGATCCTACGACCCGTATAGAAGACCAATGGATCCTACGACCCGTAGAAGGCCCATGGATCCTACGACCCGTATAGAAGACCAATGGATCCTAGAAAAACATGGCCATGTGTTGCCATGTTTATTGTGGCCTAGTTACCAAAAATAGGTTATTGTGGCCACTAGAAAAACATGGAAAAAGAACTGCAGTGACTACAAGAACACAACTAAACAAGACAATAAGGAAATAAATAAGCAAGCAACTAACACTAGTCTATTACCACTATTACACATATTACATCCACTGGGCATCAAAGTTCGCCACCAGTGCAAATATAGGGAACAAAGCAGCATATTACATACACTGGCCGTCAAAATTGACCACCAATACAAAATAAACGCGGCAGCAAAACAAGAGCAGAACTGAAACAACTTCAGAAGAGCTCAAGAAATGTTATCCTGGGTATCCACCATGCTGGCAATAAGCTTAGCAAGCTTATTAGCTTTGTCCTATTTGGCACTAAAACCCTCCAACGCTTGCTGTTGCACCAGAGAGTATGCATCTGAATGCTCCAGGGACTTCCACAGTCCTTCCGCTTCTTGTCGCAGCACAGCTGATCGATGTCTTTCAGCTTGTAGTTGAGACTCAAGAAACCGAACCAATTCAGACAGTGAGCTTGAATAGCTTGTGCAAGCGGTAGTGGCCAGTAACTCGAACACTAAACCAAGACAGGACTTTGGGGGTTGTCTCACTGTCTTCAAGATAGTCTTCCTTTGGGGGTTTTATTAGCTTTGTTGGAGACCAACAAGGATGTCTCACTATCCTAAACCTTATTTGCATTACTTCCTTTACCATTGCTTAATAAGGCACTCTTCGCCAATATTCTGTCAGCATTCTAAAAGAAGAAACAAGCATACACATAATAGGTTTAGCATGTACTAGTATATGAAACTCATTTCGGTGAACTAGTTCATTAGTAAAGTGGACAGGATTAAACTACCAAGTCTTCTATTGCCAAGTACTAGTACATAATAAAAGCATCAAACAAACATATATCTATGTCCTATGGTCACTGTATTGTCTTGCCAAATCAAAATAGAGACACGGTTCAAATCATATCAGTTCAAGACAAAGCAACAGTGAAAGAATACAAAGCATGGTAAACTACACAGCACAACAAGATTTCAGATGGGTACCACGCGTCTACATGTACAACAACACTATTGGCTCTGCTGGTAATGTGCATGATATGGGAAGTCAACTGTATACACAATTGAAATTGAAATCAACAGAGCTATTGATAAGAGCAAACCTGTTAAAGAAACATGCGTGAACATACCTGTTGTGCCATTGGAGTTTTGATTGGATCCTTCAATTTAAAAATAAGTTTGTATGAGTAAATACAGTGACACAAGAGCAAAGCAGTATGCATGATAGCAATGGAATCTTAAATTAGAATAGTTGTTTTTCAGGTTTAGGCACTTATTCTACATGAACAGAGTATAGTAAGACGCAAGAATATAGTACTTAAAAATAGAAAATGAGCTCATAGACCTTACCACATTCTTGGTTCAGAACCAGTATAGAACAAGGCATTCCCAGTCATCGTCCAGTAAATGTGTCTCCGGAGAATGTAAGGGAATTTGATGAGTTTCTTTGCTGGTTAAGTACGTTTTCTTCAGGTAATTCCGATACTGCCACCAAGCATTCTTGAAGATAGTAGAGGTATTAGCACAGGTTGCCTCATCCTGAGTTTCCAAATCGGTCCTTCTCTATAGAGAAAAATGGGAAAATTTGCTGTATTATAACTGATACGTCTCCAACGTATTTATAATTTATGAAGTATTCAAGCTATTATATTATCTGTTTTGGATGTTTATGGGCTTTATTATACACTTTTATATTATTTTTGGGACTAACCTATTAACCGGAGGCCCAGCCCAAATTGCTGCTTTCTTGCCTATTTCAGTGTTTCGAAGAAAAGGAATATCAAATGGAGTCCAAACGGAATGAAACCTTCGTGAGAGTTATTTGTGGAATGGAAGCAATCTAGGAGACTTGGAGTAGACGTCAGGGAAGCTTCGAGGTGGCCACGAGGGTCAGGGGCGCGCCCTACCCCCTGGGCGCGCCCCCACCCTCGTGGCTCCTCTGACCGACTTCTTTCGCATATATATATATATATATATATATATATATATATATCCATATACCCTAAAAACATCGAGGAGCAAGATAGATCGAGAGTTCCACCGCCGCAAGCCTCTGTAGCCACCAAAAACCTCTCAGGAGCCCGTTCCGGCACCTGCCGGAGGGGGAATCCATCACCGGTGGCCATATTCATCATCTCGGCGCTCTCCATGATGAGGAGGGAGTAGTTCACCCTCGGGGCTGAGGGTATGTACTAGTAGCTATGTGTTTGATCTCTCTCTCTCTCTCTCTCTCTCTCTCTCGTGTTCTTGAGGTGATACGATCTTGATGTATCGCGAGCTTTGGTATTATAGTTGGATCTTATGATGTTTCTCCCCTCTACTCTCTTGTAATGGATTGAGTTTTCCCTTTGAAGTTATCTTATCGGATTGAGTCTTTAAGGATTTGAGAATCCTTGATGTATGTCTTGCCGTGCTTATCTGTGGTGACAATGGGATATCCACGTGATCTACTTGATGTATGTTTTGGTGATCACCTTGCGGGTTCAATGAACTTATGCATAGGGGTTGGCACACGTTTTCGTCTTGACTCTCCGGTAGAAACTTTGGGGCACTCTTTGAAGTACTTTGTGTTGGTTGAATAGATGAATCTGAGATTGTGTGATGCATATCGTATAATCATGCCCACAGATACTTGAGATGACATTGGAGTATCTAGGTGACATTAGGGTTTTGGTTGATTTGTGTCTTAAGGTGTTATTCTAGTACGAACCCTATGATAGGTCGAACGGAAAGAATAGCTTCATGTTATTTTACTACAGACTCTTGAATAGATCGATCAGAAAGAATAACTTTGAGGTGGTTTCGTACCCTACAATAATCTCTTCGTTTGTTCTCTGCTATTAGTGACTTTGGAGTGACTCTTTGTTTCATGTTGAGGGATAGTTATATGATCCAATTATGTTATTATTGTTGAGAGAACTTGCAGTAGTGAAAGTATGAACCCTAGGCCTTGTTTCCTAGCATTGCAATACCGTTTGTGCTCACTTTTATCATTAGTTACCTTGCTGTTTTTATATTTTCAGATTACAAAAACCTATATCTACCATCCATATTGCACTTGTATCACCATCTCTTCGCCGAACTAGTGCACCTATACAATTTACCATTGTATTGGGTGTGTTGGGGACACAAGAGACTCTTTGTTATTTGGTTGCAGGGTTTTTTAAGAGAGACCATCTTCATCCTATGCCTCCCACGGATTGATAAACCTTAGGTCATCCACTTGAGGGAAATTTGCTACTGTCCTACAAACCTCTGCACTTGGAGGCCCAACAACGTCTACAAGAAGAAGGTTGTGTAGTAGACATCAAGCTCTTTTCTGGCGCTGTTGCTAGGGAGGTGAGTGCTTGAAGGTATATCTTTAGATCTTGCAATCGAATCTTTCAGTTTCTTGTTTTATCACTAGTTTAGTCTATAAAAGAAAATTACAAAAAAAATGGAATTGAGTTTGCCTCATACGCTTCATCTTTTTAATATATTTCGTGAGAATGATGGAAAGGAAAATTGTGCTCAATTGCTAGAAGAAGAAGTCTATAAAATGTTTGGCACTAAATCTTTGAATGATGAGCATGGTTGCAAAGTTGTTAGTATGAACTCTTTGAATATCCATAGTACTAATGATGATTGCACTAGTCATGATGAAAATGTCTCTTATAAGCATGTCAATTTTTGTGGAGTGCATAGAGTTTGCAAGTACACACCAAATAGGGAAGATAGATTTGCAAGAGGCATAAGTATTTAGAAACCAAATGGTTGCAAGAAAGGCTAGATATTTGTGCTCAAAATTTAAAATTTCTTTGCCATACTTGTGAACTTTGCAATGAACAAGGTCATTTAAATCTCCAATGCAAATTGTTTCATGATCGAATCATGTCCAAAAATTGTGATGACTTGATTTCCCTTGCACATCATAATGAACTTAGTTTGCTTTTGGGTTATGAAGAAATGAAATGTATAACTAAGCATATTCCAGAATATAACCTTGAGAAATTCCTTGATATTGATCTAGAGGAAATTTATATGTATTGTGCGGTGAATTGCATTGAAAATCCTTATATTGACAATTACATAAAGAAAAGAAAGTAAATATAAGATGAAGAGAATACTAATGAAGAGACTTCCCAATATTATCCTATTATTTCTTATGATGAATCAGGTAACGAGGAGGAGCTTTCTATTCAACCAATCTCATTAATAAGGAACTCAAAAAAGAGGGTTAAACCCACACATGATGTGAAGAAGAAAAAGAAGAGACGGAGAAGTAAAGGTAGAAAGGTATCTCTTTCAAATTATGTTGCTCCTATTACTCATTGTGATGATGATAATTGCTATACTATTGGTCCTATCACTAGTAGAAAAAGGGCCATTTGTCCCGGTTCGTAAGGGCCTTCTGTCCTGGTTTAAGAACCGGGACTAAAAGGTTGGTACTAATGCCCTTGGCCTTTAGTCCCGATTCTTACATGAACTGGGACATATGGGCCTCCATGTGGACACTGCGGCTAGCCCAGGCAGGGGTGCCTTTGGTCCCGGTTGGTGACATAAACCGGGACCAAAAGGCATCCACGCGTCAACAACTGGCTGGAGCTGAGTTTTTTTTGAAAGGGGCTGGTTTAGGGGTTTTGGGGGTTAATTTAGGTTGTTATTAGCTAGCTAATAGGGATAATTGTCCTCTCTTATATCTTCGTGCTTGGTTTACCAACGCTACTGCTATGTTCATATAACCCGCTGATATATAATAACTCTTCATGCTTGCATCATGCCTCATCATATATAATAACAAGTCCTACTAATCATGCATCATCATCATACAACTTCTACTCGTTATTAATAACAAGTCATACGATCATCATCCTCATAGTCAGCGAACCAACCCTACTTAATTGTTCTTAGCACATGATCATCAGTATTAGGTAGGACCTAAATACCCTTAAGGTAAAATAGCATAAAACAATATAGACCCTGACTCTCCATTATGGAGAATGGAGATCATCCTCTCTCCAATTCTTGCGCTTCGCTTACTTTTGCTTCCAAGAACCTCCTTACAACTATCCATACATTTTTTCCATTCTTTGATTGTCATGTCTCCACTTCTTTTAGAAATCCGGTATGGACAGTTGAGATTCGTAGGATGACCTGGTTGTATGTTCAAAACATCAACGCGACCATGCGTATACATCAGATGAGGCACACAATCATTCGGGATTATCTGTTGAAAAACATAGTAATAACTTTTGTAGTTAGCAATGATGTACTAGTTTTAGAGAAGTATGCAAAAGATGCATGGATGTCGTAATAGTAAAAAATCTTACCATGGTATCTCCATGGTAGTTACTGTAGTTCAACACGTGCACTAGTGGCACGTATTGACCATAATGTTGAGGAGTTCGATTGTAGATATTGTAATTCTCAAGATCAGTACAAAATGCGATCAAATGATTTTTCTCCTTATAAGTTAATTCGGAGCCATCGGTATAGTGGGTTTTGTCTACCATCTTCACATTCTTTGAAGAATGAAAATAAGCTGTCAATGGAAATAAGCTATCGACTATTTTGAAATAAAAAATATAAATTACTTAATAACTATGTTTGAGAAGCTAACATAGGGGAAGAATTGGAAGCGTATCAACAAGGACCCAAATGTCCATATTGTCTTGCTCGATTTTAGGATCACCAAGATCCATGGTGACAAACATACCCTCATCAAAACCATACATCTTGCAAAGTGCTTCCCAATTTTTTCAACCAAAATGGGTTACACTCTCAAAATTGTACAACTTTACTTCAAAAGCACACCATGATGGGTCCTTAGGTGAATTTTCTTTGTTTCCATACTTTCATGGTCTTCAAAACCCATCCTCTCCAAGACATTGCGTCTTGCACAACATGGGATAAGCTAGTCGAATTGGAAAAGATGAAAAGTACATGTTAAAATAGTTGAAGTCGTGCTTAATTATGAAAAAAACTATTGTCGTCGTTGCGTACCGTTTCAACTTCGAAGGTCTCCTCGAGCTTAATGCTGAAGCGCCGATCTTCGTCCAGCTCAAGGAACCTGTCGCACATACCTCGGTCATCGTGGCACTAGTCACACTCCCCCGGGCAGTTTTCGTCGTCCGAGTACGACATTTCCTATGTTCATAATTCAAACATTAAACTTGTACAATTAAATATATATACTAAAAAACCTAAATTAGATCATTATTATTCATCGTGGGTTGACTATCGGTCTGTCGAGCCTTTTCTTGAAAACTCTCAGCTCATGTGGTGTACATATTCGACCGTTGGTGATGGTAGCTCCTCCTTTCATTCCCGAGTGCATTACACCAAATCGTCTAGCACACAGGAATGAAGGAAAAGCTACCCCCACGACAACAGTCAGGATTCTTCATCCTCTCATATATATATGGTTGGAGACTCTCCCTCAGTGATTCCTCTCTGACATTCGCGACCGTCGGTGATGGTAGCTCCTCGTTTCGTTCCCGAGTGCATTACACCAAATTGTGTCTAGCACACGGGAATGAAGGAGAAGCTACCCCCATGACAACTGTCGGGATTCTTCGTCCTCTCATATTGGTGGAGACTCGATAGACTTAAAGTTAACTCGAGGACTCATATTATAGGACTCATATTGACATCGGAGATTTGGTTGGTCTCACCGCGAGGCCAGAGGGGGGTCGGTGATGGGGACGACGGCGTGGATGATGGAGGGGGCTCCTAGATTTCTGCATAGTGCTCTCCAATTTTAGCATTCAAAATAGGAGTAATTTTCCAATTTGAGCATTCAATAAGCAAAACCAAATCGTAAAATAAAGTAGTATTCAAATTAGCATGCATTCAATTATAAGCAAAATTACATTATCTCTTGTGTCCGTACATCGTCTAATATTATCACTAATACTCCTCGAATACTATCATACATATAGCATCGCTAATACAGCTAGAACCGTAGCGCCCGACAGGTATCGTCGCGGGCAGTGGACACCCAAAGAGAAGGAACCATCACATGATCATAGCTCCAGTGAGATCCCTGAAGAACCTGCCAGGTATTGTCGAACCTGCCCTCCAACGCAACCATGTAGCGACGGACGTGCTCGTCCTCCTCGCTGACACGGTGACGTACCACCTCCGCGGTGTCCGGAAGCCTCGACACCGTCACTGGCCCACGCGACCGCCACCAAACAAGGATTGGGTCAACAATGGGCTGGCTCCTCACCAACCTACGCCCCCGGAAGGTAGCACCTCCCAATACCAGCCCGACGGAGCCCAGTCCCGGACATGGCCCCTCTAATCAAGCCGGCCTCCTCCGCCGAGTCGACGACGAGGATGCGGGATAAGCATCGTCGACGTTGATGCGGGATTAATTGCTTGAACTAAAATAATAAACTAGTTCTATTAATTTTCTTGCTAAAAATAAACTACTTCTATATATAGTAAAATAAAGTAGTTTTATTAAATCAACTAGTTCAACTACTAAGCACTTACTATAAATAAATAAAATAAAGTAGTTCTTACTAAAAATAAACTACTTCTATATATAGTAAAATTTAATAAAGTAGTTTTTATTAAATCAACTAGTTCAACTACTAAGCACTAACCTAAAATTGATATCTACTAATAATTAACCTAAATAAAAAATTAATACATATATGAAAAAAACATATATAAACAAAAAAATGCTATGAACATTATATTCATACATACATAGCCACATCCATTCATCATATAGCTACCACATACATATATATACATTATATATATATATATATATGAAAAAATGCAATGAACAAAAAATAATACAAATTATATGAAAAAATGAACAGAGCCGTGGCGTGGTGGCGGCTCACATCGGGCGATGGAGGGTGACGGCATGGGCGGCGGAGGGCGACTGCGTGGGTGGTGGAGGGCGACGGCGACGGCGGCGGGCTGGGGGCGGAGGGTGACGGTGACGGTGACGGGCGACACGGCTCGGGGGCGCGCAGCGGAGGGCGACGACGACGACGGTGGGGGGCGGAGGGCGACGGCATGGGCTCGGGGGCACGGGCGACGGCGACGGCGATGGCGGCGGGGCAGCCTGGCGGTGTGGATCGAGCTTGCGGCGTCGTCGGGCGGGGGGAAACTGGCGATGGAAATCTGAAAATTTCCCAAGTGCTGGCTTATATAGAAAAGGCTTTGGTCCCGGTTCGTCACGCAAACCGGGACCAATGCCACCTTTAGTCCTGGTTGGTGCCACCAACCGGGACCAAAGGCCTCTTTTCAGCAGCCCAAAGGGCGGGAAGTAGAGGGCTTTTGTCCCGGTTGGTGGCACCAACCGGGACTAAAGGGGGGTGTCGTGGATTTGTCACGGCAGATGTCCTAGCGAAAGGACTTAGTCGTGGAGCCATCGCTACGAGTTTACTTGAAGGGGTTAAAGCGGACACAAAGACACGAGGGTTTTATACTAGTTCGGCCCCTTCGATGAAGGTAAAAGCCTACATCTAGTTGCGATGGAATTGATGTGGTCTCGATGGCTAGGGAGCAAACAAGCTTCGCCTAGACTCGAGTTGTTGTTCTCTTCCTGAACCGCCGCCGGGTCGTCCCCTTATATACACGGGTGACGCCCGTCGGTCCATAGAGTCCCAACCGGTCCATACTCGTATCCCGGTTGGTATCTCTCTGTTCCTAACTTACAATACAAGTTGCACATCAGGCCGGTTTACGGCTACAGGTTCTAAACCGGCTACAGGCCTTGGGCCTTCACCTGTTCATACCACTAATGAAGTTATCCCGGCCCAAGCAGGCCGGTTCACGCCTAGTGGCAATATCCCCAACATTAGGCCCCGGATTGATTTGAACTGGTTCATGTCAATCCCTCACAAAATCTGGTGTCTTGGACATCTTCGGGTAATTGGTAAACCGCCGTGTCGTCATCATTTCTGGTTGCTGTAAGCCGGCATGACGTTATCATGAAATTTTATCATTTATAACGCCCTCTTTTAACAATAGCTCCTGGATCCGCGCGCTTGACCTAGCTCTGTTGCCTTATAAATAAGACCGAAGGGTCATTTCTTTCCCTTTCCCTTCGTCCCTTCTTCTTCGTCTTCCTCGCATCGCCAGCCTTGGAGCTCCGCCACCGCCGTCGACCTCTGCCTCGTCTTGGGCCGCTGCATCAACCTGAACGTACCAGAGCATTGCGGCATCTTTCCGCATCTTCTCCGTTCCCGGTAAGCTTTCTCCTCTTCTTGACCTAGATCTGTTCTTAGGGTTCCATGCTCGTGCTGTGTTCGTCGCATGCTCCTACCTGTTTTCTGACCTTGAATGAATCTGTGAATCCCTGCTGCGTTTAGTAGTAGTCTTTAAACATCCACCTGTAGTTTCTCATCTAAGTCCATATATCTCTCGCACATACCCGCTCAATGGTTCACTTCTGTTTCTGCCTTACTCTTCGGAATATTTTCTGTTTTTGTGAGCTCGCGGTAGATCCGCGGCTGTGATAAGATCATGTGAAACTTGTTTCTGCATACCTAGTTATCCATAGCTAGGTCAGGCGGTTTAACTTATCATAAAAAAGTTACTAAACCGGTATATACCATTAGTCCCCTGGTTGAACCGCCAGAATCCACATGATGTCGCATTGTGGAAGACCGGTTTATAGGTACTGTCCCCGGTTTATCGTAGTTTAGATCAACACCTTCTTTTACCCAGCGTGTTCTTGAACCGGATCACCTATTTCTTGTAGATCTCGCCATGGCCAAACAAGTGTATGAGTGCAATTGGGTTCCTTCTCGCGTTATGGAATCACAGTTGGACGATCTAGTCTTGATCGGCGCTTTAGACAGTAAAGATACGATCCACTGGAGGGTTCCTGGAAATGAATGTCCTCCCACCCCCCAGGAAGGAGAGGTTGTGGTCTTCGCAGATCACTTGGCCCGGGGCTCAAACCGCCCGGCTCTAAATTTTACCGGGATGTGTTAGCCAATTTTCAGCTCCGTCCACAGGATATTGGCCCCAACTCTTTTACCAATCTATGCCACTTTCAAGTGCTCTCTGAGGTATACTTTCAAGAGGAGCCTTCAGTTGAGTTGTTTAGAGACCTCTTCCATTTAAACCGTCGCACTGAATTCACCGATGGCTCCAACACTGAATTGGGCGGTATGGCCATTCAGAAGAGGAAGGAGATCACTTATCCCCACGTCAAACTCCATACTCACCCCAAGGAGTGGAATGCAACTTGGTTTTATTGCAAGGATACCTCTCCTGACAATGAAAATCCCTTGCCTGGCTTCCGTCCGGAACGGCTCAGCAACACACACCCTTTTCCACAAATACTAAGCGCCAAGGAAAGAATTAAATACGCTCCGCAACTGTCCAAGCTCCGAGCTTTTATGGCCAACGGCTTAACGGGAATAGATCTTGCATGCTATTGGATATCATGGAGCATACTGCCTCTGAGCCGGCGCTCCAGTTTGATGTGCAAGTATACTGATAGTGTCGATGACCCACTCCGACACACTAAAATCCAACTCCCCGATGATGAAGTCATAGAATCTGTAAAAAAGATGCTGAATGAACCGGAGCACCTCTGTGCTCAAAACGTTCTGCCTCCTTACTGCACCACCAACAAACCGCCAGCGGTAAGATTTTAATTGCTCTATTGTTGAACCGGTTACTGCTTTATCTGTTTGACATTTAATTACTGCTGATCCAGGGCGACAATCCGTTTTGGAGCAAGAAGCTTTCTCAAGACAAAACGGAGAAAGCAGGGCGGCCAATCCGTCCCAAGACCAAGGTTATCAAGAAGCCAGCTCACAAGAGAAAAACCACCGCTTCATCTGATCCAGCTATTGATGACGATGTGGGTAACCCGGACCTTGAGGTAGAACTTGACTCACTTGGCTTATTTTTTACACGCCTTATTGATGATGATGCTTGTCAGGACGACGCTGAAGCCAGCAATGCGGAATTCGTTGATGTATCTATTCTCTCTTCCGATTCAGAAAACTTGCCTTTGCCAAAATTTCGACAGGCAAACCGGAAAGTTAAATTTTCTCATCCTCTTGCTTATTTGGATCTTAAATTTCTTATGAAGACTCAGCAACATGAAGCTTGCCGCACAACCCGACACAGTGGCCAGGTAGTTACCTCCACCGGTTTACCAAACAGTCCGGTTCGAAAACGCCGCTCCAAGGTCTCTGACCTTTTTGTTGATTTACATCCTAAAGCAGGTTCCTTCCATCAACCTCTTAACCCATCCGACTCCGATTATCAGGTTACTTCTCATTCCTCTTCTGGTGAATCGTCGGCCACTCAGCTGCCACCGTTAAAAACGGTTCTTGGGTAAGCTAAGCTGAACATATGCTTCCAGTACACTATGTAATGGCTTATGCTTTTCCTTGACTCTTTGATTTTCTTTCAGGGCCAAACTTAAACCGAGCAAGAAAGCCCGCCTGGATAAAGCGGCTGAAGAAGATGTAGCCCCAGAACACGACAAAACGCCAGATGTTGAAGCATTTGCTCCTGAGGATATTCCCAATGATCCTCCTTTACAAGACGATGCTATTCCCGAAGAGAGGCCTATTATTACTTCAGTCTCTGCTGACCCGCCTGTCAGCTCCGTCCGGATTGAGAAATCCCACCGTCCTGCTGACAAACCGATCATACTAACACAAACCGGCGAGTCAAAAGATGACGATGTTGTGATTACCGGTGTAGGCCGCTTTGAACCCGGGAATCCTGTCACCTTAACCAAGCATACCATAAAAGAGGATTTTTCCGCTCTGAATAAAGAAAAATGGGATGTTGAACTGGAGACATATGCTGCTCTGAGTACCCAAGATCTTCATTCCGGCTATCTAAACCGGCTTTATACTAGCCGTGACTATGAAGCTGGTCTGGTAAAAATGATGAGGGATAAATTTGAGGTAACTTACTTCTTTACTGACTGCCTTCGCATCAATCCTCCTAGCCCCCAAGGGTCGGTTTGTAGCCTTCGTCAAACCGGGACTTGAATATGATCCTCAACACTTTTGAAATCCATTAATATAGCCCCCAAGGGCCGGTTTAACTTAGCAGAATTAGACCGGGGCTCCAACAGAAAACTACCCTTAGAACATAATTTGAGCCAATAGCCATTAGCCCCCAAGTGCCAAGTTGAATACCTGTATTGAGCTTGGGACTTTGCAATATAGTAACTTTAGAAAACTGAAGGTTCATTAGCCCCCAAGTATCAGGCGTATAACTTTGTTATGTGGTTGATACTTCAATTTCTTGGACCGCTTGTTTAAAGCTAAATGCTGTCTGTATGCAGGCTGAGGTGAGAATCAAGGATGACCGGATTGCTGATTTGCAGGAGGCCTTGAAAACTCAACAAGCTGAAACAGACAAGGCAAAGGAAGAATTAACCAGCGCCTTGAGCACCGCTGAACAGCTGAAGGAAGGCTTCAAGAAAGAGCGGGCTGATTGGGCCACTGAGAAGGCCCCTTTAACCAAAAGAGCAGAAAATGCTGAAGCTGCCCTTAAACCGGTAGTGGATGAACTGACGTCCGTAAAGGAGCAAATACACTCCATGACCGCTGCGATCTTTGGTAAGCTCCTTTTAACTTTTGTGATAATTTGAACCTGCTGTAGCGTAAATCCGGTTTGAAACCGTCCCTATATTGTTGTAGGCACACACATTGGGCACTTGGGAAACGATGTGCGGAAGAAACTGAAGGCTGCCTACACCTTAGTGGAACAATTATATACCGGAGCCCAGCGGATCATCACCACAGCCTCTCATAACAACCCGGCAAAGGCATGGGAGCTGAAGAAATCTGCTACTCGAACCGGAGCTATTAACGCCTTGATCCGTGCAAAGGCATGGGTGCCAGATTTCGACCTTGTGGAAGCATCTCAAGGCTATCCCAGCCTGAAGGAAGATGGCTCTGAATTCAACGAAGAGGATTTAAGGGCAATAAACCGTGCAGTGCGCCCTCTGGCTTGTCAGCTAGCTGAAGAGGCAGACTTGACGCATTATCAAGCACAATACAATGACCAGAACAAGCGAGTGCCTGCCCCAACTCTTGAAGCGGAGAATCTGATCCCTCCGATCCGTAAGCCCAGTTACGCTCCTGATATTGAACCGTCTTCCCTGATACATGAAGAGGCTGTTTTCCAAGCTTTAATGGGAATCGACTGGACCACTGTTGATTTCCAGCCAATGGGTAGGGACGAAGAAGCTGAAGCAGATGATGACGAGGAGCAGGCCTAAACCGGGAGCCGGTTTGTATAGCTGTCCTTGGAATCTTTCCAAGATAACAAATGATCTTTATTCGGGCACCGTGATGCCTTGTAACAGGATAGTTAATACTTCTATCTTCAATATGCCATCGTGCATAAGTACTGAAGCTTTTGTTCGAAAAAACCTCCATTCATATTTCCTGCCATGTCTTGGCATGAAGCTGGTTTAGCCAAGCTTTGAAGCGGAGGTTTTATAAACCATTACCGTCAACAAGGGGGGAGAAAACAGCTCCCGTATAGACCGTACTAGGTCAATATAAACCCCCTTGTTACTCCATGATGTTAACAGGAAAAAATAAAAATAAACCGGGCATACTTCTCCGGATTAAAGGGGAATCAAATCCATAGGCTGAACCAGAAAAACAAAAAGGTGTTTGTTGACATAAAAGGAAACCAACAAAAAACTAAGAACAAACAAGCCATGAAAATACCATGGAAACCAAGGCAATGATAAAAACTGTTTGCAAAAAATATGCTATACTGAGCTGATCAGATGGTATTACGATGGTTGGACAGGACCAAGCCCCCAATAGGAGTGACAATGATTCAAGTCAGCCAGGTCCCCAAATGATTCGTGGCATATATGCCAGATCAAGAGGTGTGGCAATGGTTCGGGTTCGACCAAGCCCCCAAGTGATTTTGTGGCCTTAGGCCGACCAAGAGGCGTGACTGGTTCAGACTTGACCATGTCCCCAAGTGATCTGGTGGCTGTCGCCTATCAAAAGGTGTCGCGTTGGTTCGGACACGACCAAGGCCCCCAGTGATGTATAAAAAGCAAATGTCAAGGGGTAAACCGGAGTCCATTTTAAAAACAGAGCCACTCCATGTAACCACGCATGATAAGAAAGACAGAGACCCCGCTTTAGCTGAGGCTCCGGTTTTATTATATCAAAGATAATATATACACTGTCATGATATGTACATAGATAGGCCCGATGGCTCAAGTGTAGTAAGGCCGAAGATGAGCTATATTCCACGGCCTGTTAGTCTCCTCCTCTGATGTACGTGAGTCTTTATGCTCTCGAATATCAATCAGATAGTACGACCCATTGTGCAGATTCTTACTGACCACGAAAGGTCCCTCCCAGGGTGGGGATAACTTGTGTATATCTGTTTGGTCTTGGATGAGCCTAAGCACCAAATCTCCTTCTTGAAAAGTTCTGGTTCTAACCTGGCGACTGTGATATCGACGAAGATCTTGTTGGTAAATCGCCGAACGGGCAGCTGCTATATCACGCTCCTCGTCCAATAGGTCCAAAGCGTCTTGCCGTGCTGTCTCATTGTCCGCTTCGACATAAGCTGCCACCCGAGGCGAATCATGCCGGATATCACTAGGGAGAACTGCCTCTGCTCCGTAGACCATGAAAAATGGCGTGTATCCTGTGGACCGGTTTGGCGTAGTATTGATACTTCATAGCACAGATGGTAGCTCTTCAACCCAACATCCTGGTGTTCTTTGCAATGGGACCATAAGCCGGGGTTTGATGCCTCGCAAGATCTCTTGATTAGCTCGTTCTGCCTGTCCATTGGACTGGGGGTGTGCCACTGACGACACGTCAAGCCGGATATGCTCTCGTTCACAGAACTCCTTCATAGCGCCCTTAGATAAATTGGTACCATTGTCAGTAATGATACTGTGTGGAAAGCCAAACCGGAAAATCACCTTTTTAATGAACTGCACCGCTGTTGCTGCATCACACTTGCTGACAGGCTCCGCTTCAACCCACTTGGTAAATTTGTCAACTGCCACCAAAAGGTGGGTTTTCTTATCCTTGGATCTTTTAAAAGGTCCGACCATATCCAGCCCCTAAGTTGCAAACGGCCACGTTATTGGGATCATCCTCAATTCTTGAGCCGGCACATGAGCACGCCTTGAAAATTTCTGACATCCATCACACCGTTTAACCAAGTCCTCCGCGTCAGCATGCACTGTCAACCAGTAGAACCCGTGACGAAACGCCTCTGCCACCAGAGACTTTGAACCGGCGTGGTGTCCACAATCCCCTTCATGGATTTCTCTTAAGATTTCACAGCCTTCCTTAGGAGAAACACAATGTTGAAACAGCCCTGATACACTGCGACGGTGCAATTCACCATTGACAATCGTCATAGACTTGGATCGCCGGACTATTTGCCTGGCTAGAATCTCATCCTCTGGTAACTCCCCCCGGTTCATGTACATAAGATAAGGAACTGTCCAATCCAGAATAGCATGCAATGCTGCCACCAATTGAGCCTCCGGATCAGGAATAGCCAAATCCGCTTCACCTGGGAGCTTGACTGACGGGTTGTGCAGCACGTCCAGAAAGATATTAGGCGGGACTGGTTTGCGCTGAGAGCCCAAACGGCTTAAAGCGTCCGCTGCTTCATTCTTCCGACAGTCCACATGATCCACTTGATAACCCTGGAAGCAACCCGCAATATTATCCACTTCCCGACGATATGCAGTCATGAGCGGGTCCCTAGAATCCCAAGTGCCAAACACTTGTTGAACCACGAGATCCGAGTCACCGAAGCACTTAACCCAGCTTAAGTTCATCTCTTTAGCCATCCGGAGA
Source organism: Triticum aestivum (assembly GCF_018294505.1). Classification (NCBI taxonomy): domain Eukaryota; kingdom Viridiplantae; phylum Streptophyta; class Magnoliopsida; order Poales; family Poaceae; genus Triticum; species Triticum aestivum. The sequence goes on from NC_057798.1 coordinate 70,946,692, forward strand.
CCATGGAGCAAGGCTTCATACTCAGCTGCATTATTAGTGCAAGGGAACATTAAGCGGAGAACATAACAAAACTTATCGCCTCGTGGGGAAGTTAACACGACTCCAGCCCCCGAGCCTTCCAGTTGCCTGGATCCATCAAAATGAATAGTCCAATATGTGTGATCCGGCTTCTCCTCTGGTGCTTATAGCTCCATCCAGTCATTGATAAAATCAACAAGTGCTTGAGACTTCACCGCTGTCTGAGGCACATACTTCAGTCCGTGTGGCCCAAGCTCTATAGCCCACTTGGCAATCCGGCCAGTCGCCTCCCAGTTCTGTATGATATCACCCAAGGGAGCTGAACTGACCACTGTGATGGGGTGCCCTTGAAAATACTGCTTCAACTTCCGACTGGCCATGAAAACACCATAGACCAGCTTCTGCCAATGCGGATACCTTTGCTTGGATTCAATAAGCACCTCGCTGATATAATAAACCGGCCGCTGAACCGGATATTCCTTGCCTGCCTCCTTGCGTTCCGCCACAATAGCCACGCTAACTGCCCGAGCATTGGCTGCTACGTATAATAATAGTGGCTCTTTGTCGACCGGAGCTGCAAGAACAGGCGGATTGGCTAACTGCCGCTTCAAGTCCTCAAATGCTTCATCAGCAGCCGGACTCCAAATGAAATGGTCTGTCTTCCTCAGCATTTGGTACAAAGGAATGGCCTTCTCTCCGAGGCGGCTGATAAACCGGCTTAGTGCGGCGATTCGGCCCGCCAAACGTTGAACATCATTGATGCACTTCGGTTTAGCCAGGGAGGTGATAGCTGTAATCTTCTCCGGATTAGCCTCAATTCCTCTATTAGACACCAGGAAACCCAGTAACTTGCCTGTCGGAACACCAAAACACACTTGGCCGGATTAAGCATCATCTTGTAAACCCGCAAGTTGTCAAGGTTTCCTTCAAGTCATCCACCAGCGTCTCCTTCTGCCTTGACTTTACTACAATATCATCCACATAGGCGTGCACATTGCGGCCGATCTGTTTATGCAGGCAATTCTGTACACACCGTTGATAGGTGGCTTGGGCACTCTTGAGTCCGAAGGGCATAGATACATAACAGAAGGCTCCAAAGGGAGTAATAAACGCTGTTTTCTCCTGGTCCTTAACCGCCATTTTGATCTGATGATATCCAGAGTATGCATCCAAAAAACTCAAACGCTCACAACCCGCCATGGCATCAATGATCTGGTCAATGCGGGGGAGGGCAAAAGGATCTGCTGGACAGGCCCTGTTAAGATCTGTGTAATCCACACACATACGCCAAGTGCCATTTTTCTTAAGAACCAGCAACGGATTAAGAAGCCACTCTGGATGGAACACCTCAATGATAAAGCCAGCTGCCAAAAGCCTGGCCACTTCCTCTCCGATGGCCTTTCTCCTTTCTTCGTTAAACCGGCGGAGGAATTGTTTCACCGGTTTATACCTAGGATCCACATTAAGAGTGTGCTCAGCGAGTTCCCTCGGTACACCTGGCATGTCGGATGGTTTCCATGCGAAGATGTCCCGATTCTCATGATGAACTCGACGAGCGCGCTTTCCTATTTGGGATCCAAATTGGCACTGGCAGTGAACTACTTAGATGAATCGCCGGGCACGAAGTCAACAAGCTTGGTCTCAGCTGCCGAATTTGAACTTCAGATCTGACTCATGCTCTGTAGTCGGCTTCTTCAAAGGAGTCATATCCGCGGGATCAACATTGTCCTTATAGTACTTCAACTCCTCCGTGGCACAGACCGACTCTGCATAAGCCGCATCACCTTCCTCACATTCCAAAGTGACCCTACGGCTCCCATGAACCCTTATTGTCCCCTTGTAACCCGGCATCTTGAGTTGCGAGTAGATATAACAAGGCCGCGCCATGAACTTGGCGTAAGCCGGCCGGCGAAACAAGGCATGATATGGGCTCCGGATCTTCACCACCTCAAATGTTAGTTTTTCCGACCGGGAGTCGTGCTCATCCCCAAAAGCCACGTCCAGGGCTATCTTACCAACAGGATATGCAGATTTGCCAGGCACCACACCATGGAACACCGTATTAGACGGTCTGAGATCTTTGTCTGTTAAACCCATGCGACGGAATGTCTCATAGTACAGTATGTTAATACTGCTTCCTCCATCCATGAGTACCTTGGTGAATTTATAACCCCCCACCTGAGGGTCTACCACTAATGCTAGCTGGCCCGGATTATCAACCCGGGGTGGGTGATCCTCTCTGCTCCACACGATAGGCTGCTCCGACCAGCGCAAGTAACGTGGTAAGGCCGGTTCAACAGAATTCGCCGCTCGCTTGTGGATTTTTTGGTCGCGTTTATCCAAGCTAGTTGTGCAAACATGATATTGCCCATTGTTTAACTGTTTTGGCTGGCTTTGATAACCCGACTGCTGCTGCTGCTGCTGCTGCTGGCCATTCTGATTATGATTGTGACCGCCCTGATTGCGACCTGAACCGGAAGCTCCATCGTGATCCGGCCCATGGAAACCGGATCCTGAACCGCCACCTGACCCGTGATCATACCGGAAGGCATTAGAGTTTTTAAACTCCTGCATGATATAACAATCCTTCCAAAGATGGTTAGCCGGCGCCTCCTTCGTCCCGTGCTTCGGGCAAGGCTGATTCAGCAAATAACTCAAGCGGCTTGCGTTAGGATTGGGAGCCCCATTACGACTTGCCGCTTTACCTCTGCGCCGCTGCCCCCTGTCCTGTGCATTAGTGTTAGCCACAAAGTCCATGCTGCCATCCGCCTTGCGCTTGCCTCCGTTTCCATGACCCGCCGGTTTGTACTGCTGCTGTTTGGAGTTGCTATTCTTCCTTCCCTTCCCTGCTTCATCATCATCAGTCTCGGGATCCTTGGTACTGTCCGAATCAGCATACTTCACTAGAGCGGCCATGAGGGTTCCCATGTCATTACAGAACCGCTTCATGCGTCCCAATTTCAATTTTAAAGGCTCAAACCGGCAGTTGCCTTCCAGGGTTAAGATCGCAGAGTCAGCATTAATCCTGTCAGACGAGTGCAAAATTTCCGAAACCGGCGCACCCAATGGGTCGTTGATTCTCCTTCCCCTGGACACAAGCCGCCAGGTCTACTATGGACTTGGGCTGCTTACACGTATCCTTGAAATTCTGGATAAACCGGGCCCGCAACTGGGCCCATGAGCCGACAGAATTGGGCGGTAGGCTCTTCAACCAGGTACGAGCCGTGCCTTCAGCATCATGGTGAAGTATTTTGCCCACGCGGTCTCATCCACGTCTAACATCTCCATGGCCATCTCATAACTCTCTATCCACGCTTCAGGGGATAAATCAGCAGTGTAATTCGGCACCTTGCGCGGACCCTTGAAATCTTTGGGCAGGCGCACATTGCGTAAAGCGGGGATTAAACAAGGCACTCCCAAAGCGGATGCGACTCCTGGTCCGGCGAAGGTGGTAGGGCGAACCGGTGTAAGTTGACCCGCATCATCCTGTGCTGCTAACTCGGCCTCCCTTCCGTGCCCGGGCCCGGTCCACCACATCCTGAGCATCGCGAACACCACCTGCCGGGTTATTGCCACGGGCCGCTTCACGGCCTCGCGCATTGCTCGATATGGCCGGTTCATCCATGCGCCCGCTATGGCTCCGGCTTGGACGGGCGTAGAGTGAATCCGATCACGGCTGTATGAATATGCTTCCTGCTGAATCAGCGCGGTCCGGAGAAGCTCCTTAACCCGGCGCGTCTCTATCGCTTGCGGAGAGTCCCCTTCAACTGGGATAGCCTCTAATCGCGCGGCAGCTGCAACAAGGTTGTCCATAGGATTAGAATAATGACCTGGGGGCGTCTGGACCGGCGGAGGAATCACAATGTTCTGCTGAGGAGGTTCCATCAGGCGAGGTTGGACCGTCCCCCTGGTCCTGGTGCCTCAATCCGGTTTGTCTCCAGGTGCTGCGGCGGATTACTGGGTCCAGCTCCTGGAGTGTGAAAGAGATTCCGGGGATCAAACCCTAACGGCAGGCGTGATCTGTGCTTCCGCTTTAAGACCTCCTGTGATGCGTTCTGGTCAAGCATGAGCTTATAAGCCTGGGCGTCCAAAGCGGCCCGCTCTGCGGCCATCCTGTCTTTTTCTGCTGCCAGATCCGCTTTGGCTTGCACGATCTGCTCTCTCACCTTTGCAATTTCTGCATTATGGGCCTCCTGATCCGCCGGATTGTCCTCTGCCATAAGCGCGGCTAGTGCATCAAACAGATCAGATAGAACTTGAACCGGCGGGCGCACAAGGCCTCCTGCCCGCTGCTGCTGCCGCTGCTGATCCGGAGAGCATCGCTGCGGCGGTCGAAGAGTGATTCGCCGCCTGTGTGCCGGCCATGAATATTCCAACCCGGTTGACCTGGCCTGGGGGGTCCGGAATACTGTCGCCATCGGAACAGCCCCTAACCTGGTCGTCTTGTAACTGGTATAGTGATTCGGTCTCTCCGGTCGAGGACTCGTCGCCGGAATAGACGACGGTCTCGCTACCGTGTTCTGACTCGTCCTCACGCTCTCCTCCGTGGATGACTCCAACGAAGGCACGCTTCACGGCCGGTTTAGCCTGGGTAGATCTCGCACGCTGAGCCGTCTCGACGAGGTCGATGCAGATGTCCGGCTCAGGCCCCGGCTCACCGATCTTGCCGATGAAAACGTGTATGCCACCAAAGGGGACCCGGTACCCGTACTCAATCGAATCGGCCTCGGGACCCCATCCTGCGTCGTCGATGTAGATCTTGCCACGACGACTCTTGGTCATCTGGCCCACAGCATAGCCTTCGAGTCCTTTGAGCTTGCCCTCCAAGATCGTCAAACCATCGTGCGATAGCCCCACGGTGGGCGCCAACTGTCGTGGATTTGTCACGGCAGATGTCCTAGCGAAAGGACTTAGTCGTGGAGCCATCGCTACGGGTTTACTTGAAGGGGTTAAAGCGGACACAAAGACACGAGGGTTTTATACTAGTTCGGCCCCTTCGATGAAGGTAAAAGCCTACGTCTAGTTGCGATGGAATTGATGTGGTCTCGATGGCTAGGGAGCAAACAAGCTTCGCCTAGACTCGAGTTGTTGTTCTCTTCCTGAACCGCCGCCGGGTCGTCCCCTTATATACACGGGTGACGCCCATCGGTCCATAGAGTCCCAACCGGTCCATACTCGTATCCCGGTTGGTATCTCTCTGTTCCTAACTTACAATACAAGTTACACATCAGGCCGGTTTACGGCTACAGGTTCTAAACCGGCTACAGGCCTTGGGCCTTCATCCTGTTTATACCACTAATGAAGTTATCCCGGCCCAAGCAGGCCGGTTCACGCCTAGTGGCAATATCCCCAACAGGGGGGCATTGGTTCCGGTTGGTGCCACCAACCGGGACTAAAGGGGAGCATTTGTTCCGGTTGGTGCCACCAACCTTTGAGACGTGTTTCCAACCAACTGCTGAAAGTCCTGATGTGTTCACATGTAATCCAGTCGTCGCACCGCTCCGGGTGTTTGGAGCGCAGACTGTTCTTGTGTTCATCGACATACGGGGTCACCAAGTAGAGTTCTGTAGAATTGTGTCGTGTGCTTGAGACCAAGAATATCCGTCCCTGCATATTATTGGAGTCCCCTCCAAGCGTGCCTTTTCCAGTCAGTCTCCCCTCATACCGGATTTAGGAGAACCTATCTTCTTAAGGCCAGGAATGAAGTCAACACAAAAACCCAATGACATCCTCTGTTTGATGGCCCATGGAGAATGCTCCCTTCTGGCCTAGCACGGTTATGGACATATTTCTTTAGGACTCCCATGAACCTCTCAAAGGGGTAATATTGTGTAGAAATACGGGGGCCTAGAATGACAATCTCGTCAACTAGATGAAACTAGGACGTGCGTCATGATATTGAAGAAGGATGGTGGGAACACCAGCTCGAAACTGACAAGACATTGCACCACATCACTCCTTATCCTTGGGTATGATTTCTGGATCGATCATCTTCTGAGAGATTGCATTGAGGAATGCACATAGCTTCACAATGGCTAATCGGACATTTTCCGGTAGAAGCCCCCTCAATGCAACCGGAAGCAGTTGCGTCATAATCACGTGGCAGTCATGAGACTTTAGGTTCTAGAACTTTTTCTCTGGCATATTTATTATTCCCTTTATATTCGATGAGAGGCCAGTTGGGACCTTCATACTAGGAAGGCATTCAAAGAAGATTTCCTTCTCTTCTTTGGTAAGAGCGTAGCTGGTAGGACCTTCATACTGCTTTGGAGGCATGCCGTCTTTTTCGTGCAAACGTTGCAGGTCCTCCCGTGCCTCAGCTGTATCTTTTGTCTTCCCATACACGCCCAAGAAGCCTAGCAGGTTCATGCAAAGGTTCTTCGTCACGTGCATCACGTCGATCGAAGAACGGACCTCTAGGTCTTTCTAGTAGGGTAGGTCCCAAAATATAGATTTCTTCTTCCACATGGGTGCGTGTTTCTCAGCGTCACTCGGAACAGCTAGTCCGCTGGGACCCTTTCCAAAGATTACCTGTAAATCGTTGACCATAGCAAGTACGTGATCACCGGTACACATGGTTGGCTTCTTCCGGCGATCTGCCTCGCCTTTGAAATGTTTGCCTTTCTTCCTGCATTTGTCTAGGTATATACTTTCGGTGTCAGCTAAACAGTTCGTGCATGTGCGGTATCCCTTGTTTGTCTGTCCTCAAAGGTTACTGAGAGCGGGCCAATCGTTGATGGTTACAAACAACAACGCGTGCAGGTTAAATTCCTCCTGTCTGTGCTCATCCCACGCACGTAAACCGTTTCCATTCCATAGCTGTAAAAGTTCTTCAACTAATGGCCTTAGGTACACATCAATGTCGTTGTCGGGTTGCTTAGGGCCTTGGATGAGAACTGGCATCATAATGAACTTCCGCTTCATGCACATCCAAGGAGGAAGGTTATACATACATAGAGTCACGAGCCAGGTGCTGTGATTGCTGCTCTGCTCCCGAAAGGGATTAATGCCATTCTGCGCTTAAACCAAACCAGTACGTTCCTTGGGTCATGTGCAAACTCAGCCCAGTACTCTCTCTCTATTTTGTCCACTGCGATCGCCGTCAGCGGGTGCTCTCAAACTCCCGTCTTTCTTACGGTCCTCACTGTGCCATCGCATCAACTTGGCATGCTCTTTGTTTCTGAACAATCGTTTCAACCGTGGTATTATAGGAGCATACCACATCACCTTTGTTTCTGAGCAATCCGTTGATCACTATGAAGAACTTGAAAGACGCTAAAACCAAGATCTATCCCTCAACCACGAGGGGAGGTAAGGAACTGCCATCTAGCTCTGCACTAGATTCTACTTGTGTTATTAATAAGCTTGCGACACCTAAAACCTACTACTGCTATGAATTCTGATATGTCGCATGTTATCGATGATGCCACTTCTGCTTTGCATGATACTTATGATGAAACTACTTCTGTGCGTGATACTACTGTGCCATTAGGTGTGTTTCTTGATGAACAACTTGCTAGGGCTAGATAGAATGAAATTATTGAAGATGCTATTATTGATGATAGTGATGATGAACGTTCTCCGAATGATTATGAATTGCCCGTTGTTCCTGAGGGTTATGTTATGAATAAAGAAGTTGCTGAAGCTTTTTTTGGCTGCAAAGATAGATATGATCTTAAGAAATTATTAGCTAAATGGAAGCAGCAATCCCTTAATGCTAGAATGAAACCTGACCCTGCTTTTGCTTTCACCTATCTGTGTTACTGATAAGGATTATGAATTCTCTGTTGATCCTGAAATTATTACTTTGGTAGAATCTGATCCTTTTTATGGCCTTGAATCTGAAACTGTTGTGGCACATCTTACCAAGTTGAATGATATAGCTACCCTGTTTACTCATGATTATAAATCTTGCTACTTTTATATCCTTGAGATATTTCCGTTCTCATTAAAGGGTGATGCTAAGACTTGGTATAATTCTCTTGCTCCTGGTTGTGTGCATAGTCCCCAGGATATGATTTATTACTTCTCTGCTAAATATTTCCCTGCTCATAAGAAACAAGCTGCCTTGCGGGAAATATATAACTTTGTGCAAATCAAAGAAGAGAATCTCCCACAAGCTTGGGGGAGGCTCCTCCGATTACTTACTGCTTTGCCTGATCATCCACTTAAGAAAAATGAATACTTGATATCTTCTATAATGGACTAATCGATGCTTCCAAGGACTACTTGGATAGTTGTGCTGGTTGTGTTTTCAGGGAAAGAACAGTCGACGAAGCTGAATTACTATTGAATAATATGCCGACTAATGAAAATAATTGGACTCTCCCTGAGCCAATTCCTGAGGAAATTCCTGAACCAATTGAGCCAACTCCTGAGCCTATTCCTAAACCCACTCCAAAGAAGAGAGGTGTTCTATTTCTCTGTCCTGAAGATATGCAAGAGGCAAAGAAATCAATGAAAGAGAAAGGTATTAAAGCTGAAGACGTTAAGAATTTACCTCCTATTGAAGAAATACATGGTCTTAATATACCGCTTGTTGAGGAAACACATTGTCTTGACAACCCGACACAGGTAGTAAAGGTAAATTCTCTCTATAGATATGAGAAAGATGAAATCCCATCTACTAAATTTCATAGCCCTTGCTTAGATGAATTTGATGATTTCAATGATTACGTTGGTAGACAATTGAAGAATAATGCTTATATGATAGTACGCTTGAATGATTATGTAGCTAGAGTTAAAGGTGAACTTAAACTCACTAGTAAACATGCTTCCATGATTGCTACTCAAGCTGAACAAGTACTTAAGGCTCAGAATGAATTGCTTGCTGAATTAAATAATAAAAATGACTTTGCTGTTAGAGTGGCTACTAGAACTGGTAGAATGACTCAGGAACCTTTGTATCCTGAAGGCCACCCTAAAAGAATTGAACAAGATTCTCAGAATACTAATCTAGATGCTCCTAGTTCTTCTAAGAAGAAGAAAAAGAAGAATGATAGGACTTTACAAACTTCTATTTAACCTAATGTAGAAATACCTGAGAATCCTAATAATACTTCTATCTCTGATGCTGAAACACAATCCGGAGATGAACATGAACCTGATGATAATGCTAATAATGATGTTCATGTAGATGCTCAACCTAGTAATAACAATGATTAGAAATTGAACCTACAGTTGGTCTTGATAACCCACAATCAAGAAACCAACATTATGATAAGAGAGATTTTGATGCTAGGAAGCATGGTAGAGAAAGAGAACCATGGGTTCATAAACCCATGCCCTTTCCTCCTAAACCATCCAAGACAAAGGATGATGAGGACTTTGAGCGTTTTGTTGAAATGATTAGACCTATTTTCTTATGGATGCGCTTAACTGATATGCTTAAAACAAACCCTTATGCTAAATATATGAAAGATATCATCACTAATAAGCGGAAAATACCTGAAACTGAGATTCCGTGCTTGCCAACTATACCTTTAAGGGTGGAATACCTAAGAAACTTGGTGATCCCGGAGTACCCACTATACCTTGCTCTATTAAAAGAAATTATGTTAAAACTGCTTTATGTGATTTAGGAGCCGGTGTTAGTGTTATGCCTCTTTCCTTATACTGTAGACTTGAATTGAGTAAGTTGACACCCACTGAGATATCTTTGCAAATGGCTGACAAATCAACTGCTATACCTGTCGGCATTTGTGAGGACGTGCCTGTTGTTGTTGCGAATGTTACTATTTTAACAGACTTCGTTATTCTTGATATTCCTGAGGACGATAGTATGTCTATTATTCTTGGTAGACCCTTTTTAAATACTACAGGAGCTGTTATTGATTGCAATAAAGGCAACGTCACTTTTCATGTTAATGGTAATGAGCATAAGGTACATTTTCCGAGGAAGCAAATCCAAGTTCATAGCATAAATACTATTGAGAAAATCCCATCAATTATTATTGGAGGTTTTGAATTTCCTCTCCCTACTGTCAAGAAAAAGTATGATATTCTTATTGTCGGGGATTTTCATATCCCTGTTGAGGTAACTTAGTGTCACTTCGAAATTTCTCCGGTTCCGTGTTATTCGGGATGAGTTTATTAACAAGACTTGATCAACCTTGTTAGTGGATTCATTTTGATGATCATGAGATGGATGAAACTAGAAGGCACAACCTTCTGTACTTTCTTTTTACTTTCTGTTATTTACAATAGATAAAGCAAAAATAGTATTTTCCGTCTATTTTCTAAATTATCCGTGCAATAAAAAATATCCCGAAAATAAAAGTGCTCCAAATGCCCTGCAAATTTAGTATGATTTTTTATGGAATATTTGAGGATTTTAGGCACTGAAATCATTGCAGGAGGGGCAAGCACCAGGCCACGAAAGTGGAGGGTGCCCCCACTATAGGGCGCGCCCCCTGTCTCGTGGGCCCCTGGTAGCCCCCCTCCACTTATGCCAGCAACCACACACTCCATCTTCTTCCCAAAAAAATCCCCATCCAGCTCAAGCATGAGTTCTAGCTCATTTTGCTGCGATTTTCGATCTCCTTGCTCAAAGCTCCATTCACAAAACTGCTTTGGGAGATTGTTGCTTGGTATGTGACTCCTCCATTGGTCCAATTAGTTTTTGTTCTAGTGCTTTATTCATTGCAAATCCTTGCTGCCTTGGTGACCCTGTTCTTGAGCTTGCATGTTAAATTTATGAGGTTCCAAGTAATTCTACTGCATGATGTAGGCTGTAGGCACTTGTAGGAGTAGTTGCTACCATTCTTGTCAAGTTTTATTAACTTTTATTTTGAAGTTACTAAAATTTCAGAAACTTTCAGAAGATGTTAAGGAACTTTTGAGGGGCTCTTCTAGCCAAGGCTCTCAGGAAAAACAAGCTAAAGAGAAGGAAAAAACCAAGTATAATCTTCCTCGCTTGGCGGAAGTACGGTCGTGTGAATGGCCATGTGATAATTTCTTGAAAGAAGCTGGAATTCATGAAGATTTTTATTCTTTGATCGAGAGTGCAAGCCTCAAAAATTTTCTCCTCAACCGAATAGATCAGTATCTCTTGCTTACCAATACTTTCGTGCAAAACTTTTATTATTATCCTAAGAAGTCACCACCTTCGGTATCATTTCATTTATATGATGAATTCAGAGAAATGACTTTACGTGACTTTTGCACGGTATGTAGGATACCTTTTGGGGGGAGAATTAGAGGAACCCCATCGTGAAGATGTGGAGGGCTTTGTTAACACTATAGCTGTAGAGGAGCCAAAGAAAGGTTCCGAGGTAAAAATCTCTAGCATACACTTTCCTTTTTTACGATACTTTGCTATATTTGCTAGTAGATATGCTTGATTGGTTGTGGAAACAGTGGAAACCTAAGTGTTCCTGATATTATCATTCTTCAACATGCCTTGCTTGGATACAATACTTTTGGTATGGGTGCCGTCGTTGCTAAACGGCTAGCCCTGAATCGTACAAAAGACCCTATATTTGGAGGTATCTATGCTTCACGTCTTGCTAGACATTTTAGGATACCTATTAGGCATCTTGAGAAAGAGGAGACGACATTGCCTCCTCACATTTTAGATTACAAGAGCATGGTAGCACACAAGTTTATTTTCGACAACGAAGAGAGGATGCTCTTGTATAAACTTAGATTCAATAAGAAACACTTTGAGATTATTATTTTGCCTGCTCCTCTGTTGTTTGATTTGCTTGCAGAATATTTTCTCGGCACACCGGAAGTAGTGAACAATCATCGAGCCCAAGCTTTTACTCCAGAACCTGAACCTGAGCCGGAAGCTGAACTGGACCCTTATCGTGCATCATCTATCCAATGGGATCCGGAGATGACTAGCCAGTGGTATCCTGATTACACCTCTCATTACACCGGGGAGAGTAGCGGAGGTCCCTGGTATTAGACCAACTTAGGCCAAAAGCCTAAGCTTGGGGGAGTACGCATTTCTCACCGACTTTACATTCATGTTCACGCACTAGTCGTCGGTGCTCATACTCTTTCATTGTATTATCCATGTTAGTTTAAATTTCTTTTTCTAGTTTTCTTCTTGTGTGTTTGATAAACCTTAAGAAAAACCAAAAAAGTTAGTTAGCTTAATTTCCATGCTTGTAGTAGAATTAAAATGAAAAACCCAAAAAGATTTCTCATTCTTCTTTTACTTGTTGGGAGCTTTCCCATGTAAATAGTTCTATTTTCTTTTCTTTCCTTTGGGGGTCGAGAAGACCATATTGAAAATGTTTAGTGGCTCTCATATGCATGATTACTTATTTAACTTAGAGCCCATATTACTTGTCTTCTCTTTTGAGTTGAATGCTTGCAGATTCTAGCTTAGTCCAATGCACGTACACTCCTATTATTATACACATCATTCGGTCGTGCAAGTGAAAGGCAATAATGACGATATATGATGGACTTATTGAGATGAGAAAAGCTGGTATGAGCTCGACCTCTCTTGTTTTTGTAAATATGATGAGTTCATTGTTCCTGATTCAGCTTATTATGAAGTAAACATATTTGCAATAACATTTAGAGATTATAGTTGCTTGTGCCATGCTTGATTAGCTTTGGGTTATAATGGTTTACCTTGCGTGTCAACATGCTATTAGAATGATTATGATGTGGTATGATGGGATGGTATCCTCCTTTGAATGAATTGAGTGACTCGACTTGGCACATGTTCACGCATGTAGTTGAAACAAAATCAACATAGCCTTCACGATATTTATGTTCATGGTGGATTATATCCTACTCATGTTTGTATTCGGTGTGAATTAGTTTTAATGCATGTTTATGACCGTTGTCGCTCTCTCAGTTGGTCGCTTCCCAGTATTTTGCTAGCCTTCACCTGTACTAAGCGGGAATACTGCTTGTGCATCCAAACTCCTTAAACCCCAAAGTTGTTCCATATGAGTCCACTATACCTTCCTATATGCGGTATTTACCTACCGTTCCAAGTAAATTTGCATGTGCCAAACTCCAAACGTTCAAATGAAATTCTGTTTTTTATGCTCGAGCAGTTCATGTTACAACTAGGGCTGCCTATATCTTCCATGCTAGGTGGGTTATTCTCAAGAGGAGTGGACTCCGCTCCTCATTCACGAGAAAGGGCTGGTAAGCGGGATGCCTAGTCCCATGATCCAAAATGATCAAAGCCAATCAAAATAATTAAACAAAACTCCCCCAGGGCTGTTCTTAGTTGGAGGCACTCGTTGTTTCAAGCAAGCCATGGATTGATGCTTGTTGGTGGTTGGGGGAGAATAAACTTTTACCATTCTGCATGGGAACTGCCTATAATGCATGTAGTATGGAAGATACAGCCATCTCATAGTTGTTGTGTTGACAACAAAAGTATGCCGCTCAAAATGTTATTCAATCTCTGTTTTAAAATTGAGCTCTGGCACCTCTACAAATCTCTGCTTCCCTCTACGAAGGGCATATCTATTTACTTTTATGTTGAGTCATCACCCTTCTTATTAAAAAGCACCCGCTGGAGAGCACACTATCATTTGCATTCGTTATTATTGGCTTATATTGAGTATGACTTGACTGGATCTCTTTTACCATGAATTACAATGTTTAGTCAGTCCTTGATCTTTAAAGGTGCTCTGCATTTATGTTTTGCGGTCTCAGAAAGGGCTAGCGAGATACCATTTTGTTATATCATGTTATGATTGTTTTGAGAAAGTGCTGTCATCCGACTTTTATTATTATGGCTCGCTAGCTGATTATGTTATTGATATGAGTAATTGTGAGACCTAAGTGTTATTGTGAGTATGGTTAGTTTATAATATTGTTGAAACCTGAATGATGGCTTTGCATGTTTACAACAACAAGAGCAAATAGAGTTTGTAAAAGTTTTTCTTTATCACTTTCAGTTTATCAACTGAATTGCTTGAGGACAAGCAAAGGTTTAAGCTTGGGGGAGTTGATACGTCTCCAACATATCTACTTTTCCAAACACTTTTGCCCTTGTTTTGGACTCTAACTTGCATGATTTGAATGAAACTAACCCGGACTGACGCTGTTTTCAGCAAAACTGCCATGATGTTGTTTTATGTGTAGAAAAGAAAAGATCTCGGAATGTCCTGGAAATCCACGGAGGCACTTTTTGGAATTAATAAGAATTTCTGGGCGAAAGAAATACACCAGGGGGCCCACACCCTGTCCATGAGATAGGGGGCGCGCCCCCCTATCTCGTGGGACCCCTGGACCTCCACCGACCTCAACTCCAACTCCATATACTCTGTCTCGGGGAGAAAAAAAATCTGGAGAGAAAGTTTCATCGCATTTTACGATACGGAGGCGCCACCAAGCCCTAATCTCTCTCGAGAGGGCTGATCTAGAGTCCGTTCGGGGCTCCGGAGAGGGGAATTCGTCGCCGTCGTCATCATCAACCATCCTCCATCACCAATTTCATGATGCTCACCGCCGTGCGTGAGTAATTCCATCGTAGGCTTGCTGGACGGTGATGGGTTGGATGAGATTTATCATGTAATCAAGTTAATTTTGTTACGGTTTGATCCCTAGTATCCACTATGTTCTGAGATTGATGTTGCTATGACTTTGCTATGCTTAATGCTTGTCACTAGGGCCCGAGTGCCATGATTTCAGATCTGAACCTATTATGTTTTCATGAATATATGTGTGTTCTTGATCCTATCTTGCAAGTCTATAGTCACCTATTATGTGTTATGATCCGACAACCCCGAAGTGACAATAATCGGGATACTTCTCAGTGATGACCGTAGTTTGAGGAGTTCATGTATTCACTATTTGTTAATGCTTTGGTCCGTTTCTCTATTAAAAGGAGGCCTTAATATCCCTTAGTTTCCACTAGGACCCCGCTGCCACGGGAGGGTAGGACAAAAGATGTCATGCAAGTTTTTTTCCATAAGCACGTATGACTATTTACGGAATACATGCCTACATTACATTGATGAACTGGATCTAGTTTCGTGTCACCCTATGTTATAGCTATTACATGAGGAATCGCATCCGGCATAATTATCCATCATTGATCCATTGCCTACGAGCTTTTCATATATTGTGCTTCGCTTATTTACTTTTCTGTTGCTACTGTTACCATCACTACAAAACACCAAAAATATTGCTATTACTCTCTTTGCCTTTTACCACTATTACCATTACTATCATACTACTTTGCTACTAAATACCTTGCTGCAGATACTAAGTTATCCAGGTGTGGTTGAATTGACAACTCAACTGCTAATACTCAAGAATATTCTTTAGCTCCCCTTGTGTCGAAGCAATAAATTTGGGTTGAATACTTTACCTTCGAAAGCTGTTGCGATCCCCTACACTTGTGGGTTATCAGAGGACCGGCCTTGTAGGCTGGCAGATTGATGAAGTCGATAGCCGGATCGACGTTCTCAACATAGAAATAAGACTGCTGCCACAATTTTACCGATTGTGACAGCTTGATGACGGGGAAGGCGTCCCTTTTTGCCGGCGGGCGCACGGCGACAAAGCCACCAAACTCGGCCGCCGTGTCCTTGGCGGAGGTGCCTAGCTTCCCGTAGAAGAATGCTTCCCACAGCTCGAGTGTGGGGAGGATGCCGATGTAGCCCTCGCACGCCGTGACGAAGGCAGAGAGCAGGGTCACGATGTTCGGCGTCAAGTGATGCGGTTGGAGATGGTTGAAGTCGAGAAATGAGCGGAGGAAACCGCTCACCGGAAGGCCGAAGCTACGAAGGAAGTGTGAGCGGAAGACGACCCGCTCGTTCCCCTTCGGCGCCGGCGAAATCTCCGCCTCCGGCGGCACCCGTGCCTTGACGAATGCCGCGTTGGGCATCCGACGCGTGTCCCGGAGGAAGGTGATGTGGTCTTCGATGACCGTTGAGACGTCCCAGTCGCCGCCCTTCTCGCGTGCCATAGCTTGTGGAGGGGCTGCGAGAGGAGCAGGGGCACAGCGGCGGCAAACAGCAGCAACACCACAACAAGCGCGGAGCAGCAACAGCGACAATGGGGTGGAGAGCGAGAGGAGGAAGAAAGTGTGGGAGGGGGCGCGCGTGCCCTGCCGCACCCCTCCCTCCCCCTACTTATAGCCCTCGGGCTATGAAGCCGAGGGGACGGGGCGCGGGTCATGGGATTAACTGCGCCCACGACCCCACAACCCCGCGTTCACCACGCAAACTTACTGCGCCTTGAACGCTTGTGGGAATCACAACCGCCCGCCAAGGCATAGCGGATCCGCCCGCGTGCCGAGGCTCGGTAGTTGCGGGCCTGGCCCACTGTCACGTCTCATCAGGAGTGTGGGATCGCAGGCTGGCTGGGCTGGCATGCGCCGCGTGGCGTTCCTGTGATGGGCGGTGGCCTCGGGAAGCTTAGCAGGCACGCCACCCGTTCTCTCGCCTTGGAGTTCAAAATCAGCTAACGATCCCGCCTAGCCGGGCCCGGATCCATCAGCCGACCCACCGCAAGGCGGATCGAGCATTCTCCCAGAGTTCGGTGAGGGGGGAAGCCGCTGAGGCTTCGTGGCCCCTCAACCACCATGCCTCACCGGCTTCACGGACTACTATCGGAGTAATGGGCCACGGGTAGCCTCACCCGAGTCCCTGAACATATCAAAACTTTGGGCCAGCTTCGGCCCACAATGCCCCATGCTAAAACTCCGCCCTCCGGGAGCCGGCTAGCCCAACGGCCGGCCCCCTGAGGACGGCCGACCACCTACAGACGGCACCACGAGCAGCCGGCTCTAGTTAGCCGGCCTCTAGAGAGGACGACGTCAGGAAGGCGGCCGCCTGGCATCCTCAGAGTCCGCGCCCCCATCAAGAGGACGAGATGGGGCGTGGCTACAGGAAAGCCCTTCACCTCCAAATCTCGGGCGAGGCGTGGCCACAGTGCCCCATACAGGTGGAGATCTCCGCACGACGCGGCACTGCTGCCACTTTCCCCTGGTGTCACTTTGGGCATGCAGAGCCCTGTTCCCCACGACACCCTGTCGGTACGGCCCACCGGCTGCGGACCCCACCGGGCAGTGCTACCTCGGAAGACGGCATATACCGAACCAGCCGGATCAGGGGAAGGCCGGCCTCCAGCAGGCGGCCGTCCCTTCCCTCGAAGCAAGTGCACCATTAACCTGATGAGACCAGGTGTGGCTACAGTGATCTCTCGCCAGGCGGCGGGACTGTAGCCACGCTAAGTTGACCAAGCCCTCGTCATTAGAAGTACAGCTACAGTGAACAACCACCAGCCAGACCCGCCCGCGACGGGAGCGGCCTGTCGGCTCCGTACCCGACCAGTCGGCGAGGCCCACCAGGCGGCGGGCCCTAGTAGTCAGTGGAGAAGCCAGAGGCCGGAGACACTGACGGCCGAGCCCAGCACCCGGCTGGATTACCATTGTACCCCTGGGGGGTAGGCCTATATAAACCCCCCAGGCACTACAAAAAAAAGACACATCCGTGACATTTTGGGCCGAACGAATTTATTTCCTGTCATACATATGACACTTCTATGACGATAATTGTGACAAAACCCGGTATCATCATAGATGTGGTGGGCTCCTACTTCTATGACAAAAAATCATGACAGAAAATGGGCTTTTCATCCTGGGTGGGCCGGAGATGCAGCTGCATGACATTCTTTGGGCCGTCCATGACGGAAAAAACCATGGTAGAAGCAAGGGTGAGGAAAATTTCGGGGAGTTCCCGGTTACGGTGGGAGGTCGGGGGCCGAGCGATGCGCGTTTCTCTCGTACACGTACGCGTGTGTGTGCGAGGCGTCGGCTCTAACTGAACCCGAGCGAGGCGTTGGGCTCTAACTGAATCCGAGCGATTACATTGCAGGCTACGCGTTACTGAACCCGAGCGATCGATCGATGGCTGTTAACTGAACCCGATCGAGCGATTCCTTCACTACTGCTGCTAACTGAAGCCGATCGATGCTGCCTCTCTGGATGAACAATGAGTGTTGTAGGGGGGGTGGATGAACAGTGAGCTGTGGGAGTGGATGAACAGGACCCGTGGCATTGCCTCTGGATGAACAGGACCCCGTTGTGTGGAGGGCTGGATGAACAGGACGACCCCATGGAGGGCTGGATGAACAGTAGATGGTGGAGGGGTGCCCATGGAGGGGTGGATGAACAGGACCTCGTGGTGTGGAGGGCTAGATGAACAGTAGATGGTGGAGGGGTGGTTGAACAGTAGCCGGTGGAGTAGCGCGCGGTGGAGGCTGGATGAACAGGAGCCCGTGGAGGCTGGAGGAGGTCGACGGTAGCCCGTGGATGCTGGAGGAGGTCGACGGTGGAGATGAACAGTATCCCGTGGAGTCCCATTTTGCGGTACGCCACACCCATCCCGATGAACAGGACCCCCGTTTCGACCGCAGCGCTTCAACACAAGTCCATTTCGTCTGTTTTGCGGTACGCCACACCCCTCCCGATCAACAGGACCCCCGTTTCGACCATAGGAGGTCTGTTTCCTCCGTTTTGTGGTACGCCACACCCCTCCAGATCAACAGGACCCCTGTTTCGACCATAGGAGGTCTGTTTCCTCCGTTTTGCGGTACGCCACACCCCTCCCAATCAACAGGATCCCGTTTCGAACGTGGCCAGTCGAACACAAGGCCGTTTCCTCTGTTCTGCGGTACGGCAGGCCTCATTTCCATCGCCTGTTCCATCCAAGCCCTCCCGATGAACTCGACCACGCATTCCGTTCCGACCCAGCCGGTTGGCTCCCACACATTCCGTTGCCTCCCGATGAACACGCATTCCGTTGCCTCCCCATGAACACGACGACGACACTGTTTCTTCGTTACAACCCAGCCAATGTAGACGAGCCCTGGCCGTACGTATATATGCGTGAGTAGGCGTTCGAGACCCCGCCCGTATGTACACATATGTGGCCATATTTTATTTCTTGCACCCTGGCCGCTGTACGTACGTATACAGGCTACGTGCGCGCCTCTACATCCACCAGTATATATGTACATACACGTTCGCGACCAGAATGACAACGCTACGTACGCTTCGACCAGGTGGGTCCCGACTGTCAGGCACTTCCTTGCGTGCGAAGATGTAGCTGGTGGGTGCCAGCAGTCAGGGGGGCGAATCGTTTTTTTGTTGTTGCCCGGACGCACTTCCTTGCGTCCGAAGGTGTAGCTGGTGGGTCCCAGAAGTCAGGGGGGAAATGTTGTTTTCGCGAAATACGGTGGCCCGTCCGGTGGGTCCCTGCTGTCAGGTGGATGAATCATTATTTTCCGCGTAATAAGGAGGCACTTCCTTGCTACAGCAGTGGACCCAGCTGTCAGCCTCTCCACGTACAGTCCACGTCCGATGGAAGTCGTTCCTTGACCACGTTGACCATGCCGCGCCGAGAGCACCAGGGCGGTGGACGACGGTGAGGCCTAGGAAGGGGACGACGCGGAGCCGATGAAGACGCGGCAGTAGATGCCCACGCGGAGAGGAGTATGTGGGTTCACTCGTTCGGCTGCGATTTGAGGCTGCCGTCGCTGCAGGGCCTGGCCAGCGGTGGGAATAGTAGGGGGCGGTGAGGCTTCCACGGTAGCACAGCTGGCCACGGGAGGCAGGAGCAGGCGGCACCACCGGCACTGCTTTGGGCGGCTGGAGCAAGAAGACCAGAGGTTGAAGAAGCACTACGGCCGTTGGATGGACATCGTACGGTCACTGAACCTAGAATCATTCATATTGACTAAGTTGACAAAGCCCTCCGCCCCGTCTACTTAGTAGGCCCACAAGTCAGCCTCCCACAAAGGTGGGTCCCATCTAGCAGGGGGAGTATTCATTTTTTGTGCATAATAAGGAGGCACTTCCGGTGGGTCCTAGCTGACATCGGGGGGAACATTTTTTTCACAAAATATGGTGGCCTGTCCAGTGGGTCCCAGCAGTCAGGGGGAAAACGTTTTTTTTCACGAAATAAGGTGGCCCGTCCGATGGGTGCCTGCTGTCAGGTGGAGGAATAATTATTTCGTGTGTAATAAGGAGGCACTTCCTTGCGGCCGCCGTGGACCCAGCTTTGAGCCTCTCCACGTACAGTACTCTTCCGATGGAAGTTGGTCGTTGACCACGTTGACCACGCCGCACTGAGAGCACCAAGGCGGTGGACGATGGCGAGGCCTAGGCAGGGGACGACGCGGAGCCGGGGAAGACGCAGCAGCGGAAGCCCGCGCGGAGAGGAGTACGAGGGTTCACTAGTTCGGCTGCGGTGTGAGGCTGCCATCGCCGCAGAATAACAGGGGGTGTGGGTGAGTGGAGGGATGGCCTGGCCAGCGGTGGGAGTAGTATGGGGGCGGTGAGACCTCCGCGGCAGCACAGCCGGCCACGGGAGGCAGGAGCAGGCGCCACGACCGGCGCTGCTTTGGGCGGCTGGACCAAGAAGACCAGAGGTTGAAGAAGCACTACAGCCGTTGGATGGACATCGTATGGTCACTGAAGCTAGAATGGTTTATTATTGACTAAGTTGACAAAGCCCTTGGTACACTCCAACTTAGTAGGCCCACAGGTTAGCCTCCAAAATGGTGCACCCCAGATGTCAGGGGGAGGAATCACTTTTTGAGCGGCCGAAGCTAAGAATATCCGAGATTGAAGAAGAAGCACAACATCCGTTGGATAGACATCCAATGGCCACTGCTGCTAGAACCGTGTGTTGACTATAATAAGTTGACAAAGCCTTGCATACGTGTCAACTTATTTTTTTTAGGGGCGCATCACTTAGAAGGCCCACAAGTGTGTGGCAGGGAACTTATAGTCCATTTGCGTTTGTAAGAATGTACAACCCATTCTCGAATTCTAATGGAATTTACAACAGCCCATTTACAGTTTGTTAAAAGTACAACCCATTTTCTAGCTACGACAACGATTAGTAATTTCAACCAACCGTTGAAGACAGAATTCAATAAAATTTCCCACATTTTGATGGGATCCGAAATATTTTTATCCCAAAATTTCTAGTCAGATTAAATATAAATTTGTATTACGTAAAAATCCAACGAAACATTGCGCGCGCAACAATGAAAATTTAAGATTTTCAAAATCCATAAATAGTATTTTATAAACTAATTTCGTGTTTGTTGCATTTTTTATAGTTACTGCCCAGTTTTTATAATTACATCCCATTTATTAGTTTTTAAAGCCCATTTTCCTGTTAAGCCTAATGCATCCCTCCTGGGAAAGATTTGCAGCCCAGCGGGGCGGAGAATAACAAGTTGACCTTGCCTGGGTATTCCTCAAAAAGACGTATAGCTGGGGTAGCCATTTTGATCTGGAAAAAATTAGTATCTGGGCTGGATATCTGGCCTGGGCTAGACGGGCCACAGCCCGCCCAGTTAATACCCTGTTGTCCTCTGAACAACAACGAAATCATCGCCAAGAAAAACTCTGCACTGCTCACGCCTCAAAAACACAAATACTGCTCGAGCTGCTTGGTCCCAGCTGTCGGCCGCACCTTGTGCAATTCTTTCGTTTATATTGACTACATATGTTGACAATGGTGTGGGACTGTGATGTCAGGAAACCAGGAGAAAGCCAAAAAAAATATAGTTGTACATAATAAGGAGGCACTTGCGTACGTACGGCTATGGCCCTAGTGGGTCCCTAGTGTCATCTAGTAAAAATAAAGTCATCTCCTGACTCCTCATGTTCGTTGACGATGTTAACAATGCTCGGCGCCATGGCGAGCACAACAACTCGAAGGACAACGGAGAGGGCCTCGCGGGCCCTACGGATGGTCTGATATAGACCCGCTGCTCATTCAGGAAGCCAGGATCATCGGACACCTATGAGCACCTTCGAGAAACTAAGACGACATAAAACGGTAAGGGCGTGCTTGGGAGCTCTGGTTTATTTCAAACCTGTATTAACATACACAAGTGTAATTTACTCGTCATCAGAAACAACGCGTAAAATACAGGCGTAACGAAACCGAGGGCCCGAGGTCTATAAGTAAAACCGGTGGGTTACGCGTGTAATTTGAGAGACCAGTGTATATCTTACAAGCACTGCTATATGGACGACATTACCAGACGATACATGCACGACGTGCGTATCATGCCATCCATAGGCAAGGCTGAAATAGCAGCTAACGGCTGGATTAGCAATCGTCCGAGTGTCGTTCAACGTTTTTATCGTGTGTGAAGTACTTCTGATATTTTACTAGTCGAAATCGACCAACCAAGCGCCTTCGCCCTAGACCATCTGCTTTAATTTACAAGCGTCAGTTTTACAAGCGGTTTTGGTTGGAAAACGACGATCCAATCACGGCCTAATATCATGAGCTGGTCGGAAGATCATATGGTTTCACGTTTAACCTACCCGACTTATTGTATAGGCTATGAATGAAACATCAGACGATGAACTTCTTAAGCACGAAAACACCAGAAGTGGATGATCTTCTTAACAAGAAAATCACTGGCATTAGATCGACATGCAAAACAATACAAAGCATTATTCTCAGGAGGCATGGTGAACAGCTCGTGATGCCGCATGCCACAACATTCCAAGCTCAACTCTGCAATCAAACACAAGGCCTGGCATTACATAGACAATATTCAGAACAAACTCTTAACACAGGAATATCTCAGCAGAGTGACTATTTACTTCTAAACTGAACACAGGAATAGGAAAATACACTCGACGCTGCTCACAGCAAGGGCGTCCCACTCAAAAATATCAAATGCATGTCTTCTGGCTAACATCAATGAGCAAATTTTGACAAGGTTTTCCAATTCCAGTATATTAAACTAACGTCTTCTTGCTAACATCAATGATTGAACTTTGACAAGCTTTTACCATTCAAAATATGTAATGCCTATGATCGTGGAGTCCTGTCATAGCTTCTTAAATTGCCAATGGTCTCTGCAGACTAGTCATGTCACCGGTGTCTAATAATACTCTGTAAAGCTTCTCGGTCATTCCTTCTGTAATGTAGCACAAACAGTGACTGCTTCTTTCTGCAAAGTGGAACGACCAACTGGACCCAGTAATGCAGCAGTTTGCCTTGGACACATTGGCTCCTTTTGTGCAGTTCAACTAAAATCGAAGTCGGAATAAAACCGAGCTTTAAATTTGATATCCTTGTAGGCAACAATAGGTATAAGGGAAACAATTACTGAGAAATAACGGTTGATGACTTGTACTCCCAGAAGAAAAGCATCTACTGATCTACTTTATCTTAATGGGAAACAAAGCAGGAGAGTAGCAATTCTCCATCAGTGTGATTCATTCATATTGACTGAGGCATTATCTTAACAATGCCTTGTTTCAACATGTATAAAGAACGACAAAGCAGGAAAGTGCCATTCCTAAAACAATGCAACTGATTCATTTTAACAGAGACATTATCTTAACAATACCTTGGTTAAACATGTAGAAAGAACTACAAAGTAGGGTAGTACCATTCCAAACAAGTGTTGCAGTTTTGAACTAAGATTCAGTAGTTAATTAATTCTGAGAGTGGCATTGCTTAATTTTACTAGCGGCATTAGATTAACGAAAATCATAAACAATTCTAGGGGAGAGTGGGCGCAACAACAATATGTGCTTCCATCTACTTATAAAGAGGGTGATGTAGAGTTTGTTCTAACAAAGCAACAAGCATCATGTCTGGGTTGGTCCCATTTTTGTTCACTACTTAATGGGAAAAGACAGCAATACAATAACTTCAATTCAACATTTATTTAAAACAGCACCAATACAAGTAGCACAACATCTCAAAGCACACTGCACAATCATGTGGATGAAGGCATGTACTGACCTTTCATGAGAAGACCAGGATAAAATACGAATCTGCCAACACGAATAGGAAATCCAATCTCGTTTTGTGCAGTTGCACTGAAATCAAGCAAAGTGTTTCGCGTAGCGAAGAAAAATGTCGCAATAGCAACAAGTTGAATAGATATCCCTGTTTAAACAGAGGCAAAAAAGGAATCAATTACTGGCTAATAAAGGAGGATGAAACATGCGGCCACAAAAATGGTAATCCCGCCAATCCCTAACAAGTGTTGCAGTTTTGAGATAAGATTCAGTAGTTAATTATGAGAGTGGCATCAATTACTGGCTTATAAAGGGGGTGGTCCCATTTTTGTTCCATTTTTGTTCACTACTTAATGGGAAAAGACAACAATACAATAGCTTCAATTCAACATTTATTTAAAACAGTACCAATACAAGTAGCACAACATCTCAAAGCACACTGCACAATCATGTGGATGAAGGCCTGTACTGACCTTTCATGATACAACCATTATAAAATACGAATCTACCAAAGTGAATAGGAAATCCAATCTCGTTTTGTGTAGTTGCACTGAAATCAAGCAAAGTGTTTCACGTAGCGAAGCAAAATGTATCAATAGCAACAAGTTGAATAGATACCCCTGTTTTAACAGAGGCAAAAAAGGAAACAATTACTTGCCGATAAAGGAGGATGAAACAAATGGTGACAAAAAGAAGCATCTAACTTATCTTGGATGGAAAACAAAGTAGGATAGTAGTATTTCTAAAACAGTTGCATTGATTCATATTAACAGAGACATTCTCTTGAAACAACATTCATTAAAAATGTAATTTACTTTTAACAGTGGCATTGCTTCAATTTTCCGGCGGCATTCTTAGATTAACAATAGCAAAATAGCTGTATGGGACATGCCAGCACCATGTGCATCCACGCGTATAAATGGGTGATGCATAGTATGTAGCCAAGCAGCATATATGCGTTGGTCCCATATTTGTTCTCTTTGAACCTTTTTCCCATGTGAGGGCAGCAAATCTAGTCCTGCACAAACTACCCGACCCCCCAGTTTCTTTCCCTTTTCAACAAAGAGATCGGTTCCTTACAGAGAGTGCGGCGAGCGTGTGGAGAGTGCGAACCCTAGCGAACAAGCGCTGAGGCTCCCGCTTATATATATACTACTGTAGTACGGACTAAGCTCCGGTGCCTTCACTGCACCTGCATTTGGCTGTATGACACGTGAACCAGCCACATTTTGGGCCCACCTGTCATAAACCCAAAGGCAGGTGCACTAAGTCAATGAAGCTGCGTCCATATAGTACTCTCGTGTATACGACTAATATATAGTGGAGTGGTTTTCTTATTCTCTCCATAACAATCATTTTAAATTGTGTAAGTACGAAACGAAACTCTTTATTTAATGTACAGTGAAGAAACCTAGTACTACTACTTCCGATGAACTAACGATCCACGTCCATGCGTCCTGGTCGCACTTCCTGTCCTTCACGTGTGGTACACTACCCTCCCTTAAGTGAACAACTGCACATGCGCCAAATTATCGGAAACGTGTGAAAGTGTGTACAAATAAAGAATTTTAATTTTAGTTATCAGAAAGGTTTGAGAGTATTACAAAGTTTGACTTCAGTCAAATCTAATATGCAGAGTAAATAAAAATGGAGGTCTACTACGTCCATCCGGGGGTTTAGTCCACACCATTTTTTAAATCAAAGTTAATAGCTGGACAAATAAAATTACAGGGGAGCTGGAGACAAAGTTGTGAGAAGGCTTAGAAATCAATACAAAACTTATGCTCTTAGTACCAACGTCGATCCTTCTTTGAGGAAACATTTGGTTCATAGCCAATTGTGTGATAAAATCACACCAATGTGAAAGACGACTGCATCTCCAACGCAACCAAGGTGAACTGACGAAGCATATCATCTTTGTGCGTAACAAGCAAAGAGCACTGATGGAAGACAACTTGTTTTTCATTGAAAATTGATCAGCTTCACCAGTCGATGCAACCATGAGGCGCAACCATGAGCATCGATAGGTCATCGTGGTGATGCATCATCCATTTGGCATCAAGTTTGGGTGAGGCACCTATGAAGTTCGACAAATCCTCATTCTGGTCTGTTTCTTCTCAGTAATCAAGCTCGAGGAAGGAAGAACCACGTGGCAGAGGACAGTGAGGCGGAACAACAATGGCCATCCAATTTTGTGCAGTTCCACTAAAATTGAGGAAGACATGCCCGGGTATGGAGACACGCATCGCTATTTCCAAAAATATAAAAAGGGTTAGCAACGACATCTCAATTGTCAATAAGAATTAATTAAAAGTACACCAAAAAACAGAAGCATCATAATTATCTTGATGGGAACTAAACCAGGATACCCGAGAAAAAAAGCATTTCTTCATTTAACCAGTGATAGTACTACCACCATATGGACAATGACTGCGCAACCACCATGTACTTTTTTTCGAAACAACATGTATACCTCCACCGAGGCATAAATCAAGACAACTTTTTGAGTGGCACTTCCTCTATAATAGTACTACTAGTAGGTGACGTTGGACCAGCCAACGAACCCTAGCTACTATGCATGGGGAGCTGGGGAGTAGTTTCATAGAAGAAAACCCGCACGCAGCAACCTGGGGAACTAGACCAGTACAAGAAGTTATACCTCAGGTGGGCGAATGTCGTTTAGGCGTGCGGGCGGGATCTGCCCACACGACGGCAGTGAACAAGGGGGCGGAGGATCTTCGTCCGCATCAGCGCCGACTCCGAGAGGACGGTGCGCATCGGCTTCCTCCGTTGCCGACGGCGACAACGTCAACGCTGCACCTCCTCACCTCCCGCAGCGGACATGATTCAGATGGATCCGTGACCACCGGTGAGGATAGAGATAGAGTGGACACTGTCATCTTGTTTTGATATGGAGAGGGTGAGAGAGCGAGACGTGAGAAACTCTATCAAATAAGAGGGCCAATCTCCCTATATCTTTGACTTGCACACACACACAATTTCGATGGCTCTCTTCATCGATCTCGCACCCACCCACTTGATCCTCTCTTCGACTCTATCGATAGCTATGACCCCTCCCTCTCTTCTCGTGGATTGCCTCACCCTCTATATATGATATGGATAGGCCTCCATTTCACACACATTGCATACAAAATTTTGTTTGAGATGTCATCGACATGTATTCCCACAAATAATTCACGAAATCAACCCCCCCACCCCACCCCCACCCCCACCCCAAAACAAGAAACACTCACGAACGCGGTTTGTATCTCTCACACACACCCACGTAGGTGGGGGACGTGCACGAAGAGAAGAGGTGCATGCACGGCGCACGTACTCCCGTCTCTTTCCCAACCACGCCCGCACGGGTACACGGTGGAGCTCATTTCTGTACGAAAAAGGCAGCCCACGTGGTAATTTGGCATGTGTACTGGTTGTCCACTTGGTGGAGGGAGGATCGTCTACCACGGGTGAACAAACAAACTGCGACTTGACGCATTATGTTAAACTAAAAACAGAGTCAAACCATGTGGGGCCTACCTTGAACCACATGCAGATGTATATAGATACATTTTAAGTGTAGATTCATTCATTTTGTTCCGTATGTAGTTCACCTAGTGGAATCTCTACAAAGACTTATCTACCTAGTGGAATTCCTCTGTCTAGGTGTGTGAGTCATCTTATGAAAACCAAATAATCCCAAAACACTTAGGCGCGGTGCATTAACTTCTACCTCGTTTCTTGTTTCTTGACATATCAACAAATAAAAGATGAGGGGTGTGCATGCTGTTAATGAGTTGAGACTACAAACAGGACATGCAGTGGTTAGTTCATTGCATGCAATGCTATTAATTACCAAATAACATTAATGTCTCTCATTTCCCCTCCTCCTTGGTCACGGTGCACAACCTAAGATGACTTACTCACCTAGACGGCAGTGGTTTTAAGTAGAACACGCGCGTTACCGGAAAAAAGAAATGAAAACTGGTGGACAATTTTTTAAGGGTCTGTCTAGGACACATCTAAGTTGATGTTCACTCTGTTTCTGTTCTATTTTTTTGTCCTATTTTTTTTGTTTCTTGTTGCTGTACATTATATACTTGTGGGAGCTTAGATGTGATATCCTTAAATAACATCAGTAGATGTAAATTAGACAAACTGATTTTCTAACATACCAAGAAAGAAAACTCGATCAAAAACACGCCCCCGCTTCTAGGTCGCGAGAGTCGTCGCGCACACACACATAGACATAGACATGCATATCCGTGTTTACTACATAAAATTCCATTTTCATCTCCATCTCCAATAATATTTGTCCAACTGGAACATTATTAACATTCTTAATTATATATGCAGCAATATTAACGTACATCATCTCTTGTTTGCGCACGTCTGGACCGCTGCCACGGCCGGTCCTGACCAACCCGAACCCTCTTCATCACCCGCGCGTGCTTCCCGCCCGAAACGGTCAGTGCCGCATTCATGCCCGGCCAGAGCGGACGCGACCTCTCACTGGCGCCGGCATTGAAGCGGAGCGCCGACCGAGAGAGCGTCGCCCTCGCCGCTTCCGTGTGCACACGGCTGCTCCGCGTTCAAAGGTCGCAATAGCCGGCTACAACATGCATGAAAAAAGTTTTTGGGAGTCCGTGCTACAGCTAGCTGTCCTCCCCCAACTCGTCAATCTCTTCCAGTAGTGCTAGTACTCCATGGCGTGGTCCATCGACGAGTAGGCGGGAAAGTTATCGTATACTACTTGATTTGCGGTGAGTGGCATGCCAAGCGACCGTGTGGGGTCGAGCCATGGAGGAGGGTGAGACACGAACACGACAGACTTGATTTAAACGTTGGTTTTGCTCGATGGCGCAATCCAACGAAACGAAACGTTGGTTTCTCTCCGTTTCCATTTTTCTCCAGAAAAATGGAAACTTTCCACTCCATTTTCATTCCTATTCCAAGGTTGCCTAGTTACAACATTCCATCAAATACAAAGGAAAACTAACATGCATGCTGATGCATCTCAGTGATTCACAGATCATAGCCAATATTTACTTCACAACTAAAGAAAAAGTTGTGAGAGCGTGTACGAAAGAAAAACTACTGATGGGGTCACTACGACTTAAACCCTAAACCCTAAACATGATTTAATTTCCTGGCCAGGTAGAACCCGTCGAAGGAAAGATGGCTGGCACCCTCGGATCATACGATGCTTTTGTGCAGTTCCACTAAAATCGACCTGAGCATCCCTGATGGAAAAGATGTTGAAGAAGTGTGATTAGAATAATAGTACTGGCACTAGTACATGAGACATAAACTCATCACAAGTAGAAGCCGGTAGAAGTAGAGAAAGATCGACGTGGAGATGGAGCTACAGTAGTGGAACAAGCCGGCTCCAAAAGGAAGATGGACTATACCTGGGACGTCGGGCTGTAGCTAGAAGGGCGGTTGGGACGCGGCATCGGCCCATACCGCGGTGACCCCCGATTGGGACACACCGACTGTGGGTTTTCTCCCTCGCTGATGTCGACCGCGTCTACGCAGAACATTGTTCCCTTCCCCCAGCTGCGGGATCAGGCCCGTCGTTCTATGCTTGTGAAGAGAGCAACCTAAGCAAGAAGGCTTGTAGCTTAGGCTCCTGCTAGTGTATATATAGTGGTTTTCTTTTTCTCTCCATATCAACCATTTTATATTGCGTACGTGTCATTCAAGAGTGAAATGATTGTTGCTTCTTCCGACTAACTTACTGTGTGATTTGACTGCTCGTTAGTGGCCCCTACACGTACTCCCCCTACGTGTATGCAACAGCCACATGTACACATGGACGTAAAAAACGCGCGTGACACCCTAATGCATGCATGTACGAGCACACGACGGAACACACACGGTCACCCTCAAGTGCTTGACCTACACGTGCATGCACACACATACTCAGTCAGGGTGAGCTAGTGACCGTATAAACACCGGAAAATATATATATTGAGCGCAATGAGCATATTATGAAGTCCAACGACCAGTGTCTTGGCTGATCGTCCTAAGAATGCTTATATATGAATAAAGCTCTCTCATTTACCCGCAAAAAATATTAAGCCATATTAACCGGAAAGGAGGGAGTATGGACTAGCACTAATTTTTGGTGTGTCCCGTCAACTCGCAGAATGAGGAGAAGCTTGCAGGACAAGGTGAAGCTCGCTTACGCCTTTTGACTAATGCAACCTACCCTCGGTGTACATGCATCAAGAGGCATCCACTGTAGTACCCAACATGTGGAGTACCATCATTGTTCGACTTCACGAAGAGGCGAAGAGCCAAGCACAGTAGTACGAGTAGTACTACTACTAGAACCGCATGGTGGAGCGTATGTACTCTTATTTTTTTTATCTCTGATAAAGTACACGTTTATTCCGGGGAAGGGCGGAAAACGACAGCCCAACATGTAATGAATGATATCGATCAACCAACCATGCTCAAATATATCTTGGCCTCCGTGCGAGCCCGTCTGTGTGTTCTACCTCCTCGTCTATCTCAAGGAAACAGCGGGTTGGCTCTTTGCCGTCAATTGAGACCGGTTTGCTCACACTCCTGTTCCACATGTCAGTGATATGCCAAGAGGAGGTGCGTTGACCGACTGGCCATACGCGTACTTGGTTTCGCACCTTCATACTACTCCTTCCTCCGTCATAGTTTACCGGGCACGCTTCATTATGATGCATTTCTCTCAATGCATTTCCAGCACCAGAGAGACTTTAGATGCATTTGGTTTAATGCTCAATTAATTAGGGCATCGTAACCGCAATCAAGTCCACAATTTTCTCTCCATGTACTCTGCACTACTACGGAGTGGAGTACGTGCATGCATGTGTGTACCCGGGGTGGAAGCACTGCATGCATGTGTGTACGCATTATTCCTCTAGTAATAGACACCGTGCTATAACTATCAATGCTATTTTTCAGGCCGATCGGTAGTCGCCTTGGTCCCACAGATTTGTTTTCTTTTTTCTGAAGCGCGCTGTATAAACAGTGATGTATGGATTAGTATGAGCGGATTCAAAGAAGAGCGTATTGATGGTTGCTTCTTCAGAGCAACTTACAGTGGGAAAGGTGGGGCTTATGATTTGACTGCTCATTACTCACTATTAATGCGGTGCAACGACCGGGCTGAGTCTCCCATGCGGTTGTGCACTACCCCCTTGGTTCTTAAATATACTCCAGAGTATTTGTCTTTCTAGAGATTTCAACGAGTGACTACTAAAATATTTGTCTTTTTAGAGATTTCAAATGGACTGGCACATACGGATGTATATAGACATATTTTAGAGTGTAGACCCACTCATTTTGCTCCGTATGTAGTTAGTTGTTGAAATCTCTAGAAAGACGAATAGAATATTTAGGAACGGAGGGAGTACACATATGAAGCAAAATGAGTGAATCTACACTCTAAAATATGCCCATTTGAAATTTGTAAAAAGACAAATATTTAGGAATGAAGGAGTATAATTTTATGCATGGCACATGGACCCGGATGATGAAGAGGCTTCTGGCAATGCTGTCAAGCTTCCATCATTTGTTTACATAATTGACGTACTATACAAATAATTTTCCAGCGACATGAAATTGTACAATGGTGTGAGCTTTCAGCTTTTGTTTCGCGTGTCTTGCCATCGATGCTCTTTCGGAAACAATAAAACACTAACTCCCTTGCTAATGCATGTCAATTATTAGCAGATCAGAGCTAATAATTACATCACAACTGAAAACAGAGTTGTGAGAAGGTGTTAAATTAAAATTGATCCATGCTTTCATTGGCAGCAACGTCCCCCCAGCTTTGTCTAAATCAACAAGGCATGTTGGTAAAAAAAGTAGCTGTCTGGAGCATGCAACATTCCGATCATTTTGTGCAGTTCTACTAAAATAGAGTTGAGCGTCCCTGTTCCAAATATATTAAGTGTGATTACGATAATAGAGGACTGCTGATAAATCAATAAACACACAAATAGAAGGCGATCACCTTTGTAGTCTCTCTTAAGACTAACTAGTTGGAGAAGATTAGGCTCGGAGTTGGATGAGGAGGATAGAGAAAAACTAATCTCCCTTTATGCAGCCGCACTGAAATGTAGAGACGTTGCCCGTGTGACATTTTAGTACAACTGCACAAAACACTCTTAAGAAAAAAAGTGATTTGTGTAGTTCACCAAAAGGTTGCAATAGCAACGAGGTGAAATGGATAGCCTTGTTTGCAAAAAAGAGGTAGAAAGGAAACAATTACTGGCCAATAACAGTTGATGACACATGCAACGACAAAAAAGAAGCATGTTCCTTGTCCTAAGGGAAGATAACAACACGGTTGTGTTTGTCTAAAATGGTGTGAGGATGAGAATGCAATATGGAAAGTACGCCGGACGAGCTACGTTTTGGGAAAAGAACTATGGAAGATCCACATGCAACGATGTGGGCAGACGGGCAGTGGAGCAAGGCCGGAGGGGATACCCGGAGGTCGTCAGGATGTAACTAGGTGAGCGGTGGCGGGCAGAATCTGCAAGCAGGTGGCGTAGGCCCTGCCGCACTGGAGCTTGGTCAGAGAGAACGGCGTGTACTGCAGATCGGGACGTGCTACCTCGGCGCCGTTGAACGGAGAAACGATACACTTCCTCCCTTTCCCCCGACGGACAGGATGCGGCCGGATCAGTGACCAACGGTGAGAGAGAGAGAGAGATGCCACCGCACTCCCTTTCCCCCGGCGGACGAGATGCGGACGGATCAGTGATCAACGGTGAGAGAAAGAGAGGCCACCGCAGCCTTGTGTGAGATACTCTGAAGAGCGACAAACCAGGCAGGCAGGCTCCATTGTATATAGTGAGCGGACTACCTTTTTCTCCATAAAAATCGTTTTATATTCTGTGTACGTGCCATTGATCACTATAACTTTGTTTAAAAATAACGCGACAATGCGTCAAGTCGAACTTTGTTTTTTGCACGCGTGGTACACGACCTCCCTAGGTAAACAACCGCTACAGGCATTTAAATTAGCATGTGGGCTGCCATTTCGTAAAGAAATGAGCTCCACCGTGTACCCACGCGGGTGTGGCTGGGCACGAAGCATGAGTACATGCACGGTGCACCTATTCTCTTCTTGTATACGTACACCACCTACGTGGGGTTGTGTGAGAGAGATACAAACCTAGAGAGATATAGTGTGTGGGTTCTTGAGAGTTTTTTGGGGGGGGGGTCAATCAAAAAATGTAAATATGCAATGTGTGTGAAATAGAGTCATGGATATAACATATATATAGAGGGGGCGATCCACGAGAAGAGAATGGAGGTATCATCGGCTTGAGGTGTCCATAGAATCGAAGAGAGGGATGATGTGTGTGTGTGTGTGTGCGCGCGCGATCGATAAAGAGTGCCATCGAATTTGTGTGTGCCCACGTCAAAGATATAGAGTGGTTGGCCTACTGGAACGTGAGAGGGGACATGTGCAGTTTGTCTCTATGGCATGGATACTTACCTGCAACGCTCGACTATTAGTGTGTGGTGGGGGAAGAGGGAGGACCAATTAAATATAGAGGTACAATGGCTAGTATATGTGTGGAGGAGGAGAGAGACCTACCTCATGTATTAAGGAGATCGATCTGCCTCATGTATTAAGGGAGATCGATCAACACCCATGCATATGTGCATGAGAGGAATAAGGTTGGGAGAGAGATAGAGCTATTGTCGGTGTACAAGAATAGGGGTACCCTAGTACCCCGAACTTGTGCACGGGCAGTTGCAGCACCCCGCGGCAAGGCTTGCCGGGCTAACACCAAGATCCTCCGTGGTTCCCTTGGATCCATTCAAGAACAAAGTATTTAAGCTCAGGAGATAAGGCCCCGGCAAGAGGAGCTTGCCGGGAAGGCCAACCGAGGCACTCCAAGGAACTTGTCGCGACGCGCCACGCGCTCCGGCAAGGCAACAAGGCCCCGGCAAGAGGAGCTTGCCGGGAAGACCAACCAAGGTACCTCGAGGCCCGGTGAGCGACAAGCCTCCGGACCCGACAAGATAACAGCAGCGGCAAGGCGCTTGCCACGGCAGGCGGCCACTCTGTGCCCACGCTCCAGTGCATCCACCAACGTGTCGCTCTGGGGGCCTCTCCAGGCGTGCGTGGCGGGAGGCTGTGCAGCCAGCGGTACGCAGTGGCATGCGAAGCTGACAAGATCGCCATCGTGGCGAACAGTGGCGCCCCTAACGGTCCTTTTCTGCACTGTTTGGGCGACTCAGACGGGCATTTAATGCCCTTGTCCCCTGCCGTCAGGGTTAGGTAGGGTGCATTGTACAAGTAACTGTACCAACCACCTCACTTTTTACATTTGTACCCTTCTCTGTGTTGCCACCTGTCGGTGACCCCTTTAGCGTATAAAAGGAGGCCCATGCGCAACGTAGAGGAGGTTCGGTTCGACTGGTTCGCGAAGTTCGACTCATTCGTAACCCAGAAAAACACTACGCTCTCTCTCTAGAGCAAGAACACAAGATAATCAAACAAGCAGTAGTAGGAGTGTTATCTCTCCAGAGAGCTCCGAAGCTGGGTAAACTGCTCGTGTGCTTCGCCTCGATCTGCTCTTCGTGCGATCTCCGCCCCCCGCCGAACCGAAAGGGGCCCGGTCCACCGGCCCCATAGGTGTTCGTGGATCAGTTTCCCCCGACATCTTTGGCGCGCCAGGTAGGGGGGCGTCGAGATTGTGTGAACCTGATCCGGCGTTCACACGAGCTAGATCTTCATTCCCTTCATCAACATGCCACCGAAGAAGAAGACTTCGGCGGCAGCCGCTCCGTCCACGTCACTTCCGCCACCGTTGGAGCAAACGGGTGGTGGAATGGACGCCGGCGGAAGAATGGACGTCGACGAGGAAGCTCATGATGCTGCCAGGTCCAAGAACAAGGCTGCACAAACCTCGGCGACTGTACATGTTCCATGCCACTCTCAGGAGGCGCAAGACCAACAGCGTCATGGAACTTGCAGTGCCATACGCATGATAGGCCAAGACCAAGCTGGTGGATCTCGGGGCGCTCAAGACCAGCATGCACGCCAGCGTGCTGGCACGAGCGGGGCACGGTCGCCTAGACGGGATACTGCTCCTTCTGACATAGTTAGAAGTCTGAGCACGTCCCGCTCCTCGCGCCGTCCGCCACTGCCACCCACCACTCCAGCAAAAGCTTTGGCGCAAGCTCAACTTCTCCTAGATTACCCTCCGACGTCGGACAAGATCGACGAATGGAGGGCCAGCAGTCAGAGTCTCATCGGCTACGCCAACGGCGACACTCCACGGCGGCCGAGCGCGTCGCCGCCGCGGCAGGGTTGCCGGGCGCGTGCCGGTGGCGACGAAACGGGTGGAGGTGCAACTACCATGCAATCACCACCCCGAAGGCCAAGATCGCCGACTCGCCGGATCCACCTCGATAGCGACTCCACCGCATCTTCGGATCCACGAGCTCGTCGCGATCAGCGCCAAGTTCTTCATGATCGACAACTAGAAGACGCTCGAACTCGCATCGAGCGCCAAAGAGAAGCGCGACGTCAATCCAACAAGCGCGTTGGGCCCTCTATTGACATGCATGTGCCAGGGGAACCAGGTGATCTGCCGTACGCGGTAGGTTGCCCTGTGTTCACTCGTGAGCTGCGGCAAGTCCAGTGGCCCAGCACGAAGAACTTCAAGCCAGACGTACCGGAGAAGTACAACGGCAAGACGCATCCGTCGGAGTTCCTCAGCATTTACACCATTGCGGTGCTGGCTGCTGGGGGACGGGATGACAAGATCCTTGCCAACTACTTCCCGCTGGCGGACACAAGCCTCATGGCCAGGAGAGTGATCTTCATCTGCTCGCCCAGAAGGAAGGAGAGCCCCTGCGCAAGTACATTCAGAGATTCAGCAGTGTGCAGCACAACATCCCAGACGTCCACCCTGCCGCGGTGATCAGCGCGTTCCATCAGAACATGCGAAACCGCAGGATGCGGGAGGAAATGGCGATGTGCAAGATCAGGGACGTTAGTGAGTCATATGCACTGGCCGACAAGTGTGCACGTGCTGAGGAAGGGAGGAGACTCCCCGGAGAGAATGTAGGAGCGGGAGGATCTGACAGTGAAGATGCTGCCCCGGCAAGGAAAAACCGGCGGCGGAACAACAGAAGGAGGAAAGGCAAAGAGGTGCTAGTTGTTGAGCAGTCCGGCAACGGTGGTGGCACCAAGGAAGCCAAAGCTGGTGACTCCGGCAAGGAGGTTGCCGCGGAGGTGGCGGTCGCCGACAAGCAGGACGGCACCAACAAGCAGTATTGCAAGATCCACCACACCAAGGGCCATGATCTCCAGAACTGTAAGAAAGTCGAGCAGCTTGTTGAGCAATAGAAAGCTGAATACGAGCGGCGCGACAAGGAGAAGGCCTAGGAAGGTGCTGGGGGATCCGGCAAGAAACGTCCCGGCCGAGGAGGACGCCGCGGCAAGGCCAAGCAGCGGCAAGGAGACAGACCTCCTCGCGGCCGCGACAAGGATGAAGATGACGATGATGATGAAGACATGGATGATGAGGAGACTGATGAGCAGGAGTTCCAAAAAGCCACAGAGGTCCTGTGCGTTGACGGTGGTACTTCTCTGCACACCTCGCACCGCCAGCTCAAGCAGTGGGTGCGGGAAGTTAATGCAGCAGAACCACCCGTCGAGTCACGCAAGCCTCTGAAATGGTCCAGCACGCCTATCATCTTTGATATTGAGGACCACCCTGATCGCATAACTGCGGTCAGGTGCTTGCCGATGTTGGTTTCACCAACAATCCGCAACCTCAAGGTCACTAAGATGCTAGTTGACGGCAGGGCCGGCTTGAACCTGATCTCCTCCGCGGTGCTCCAGAAACTCCAGATCCCTGACAGCGAGCTCGAAGAGACCGGTACATTTCAAGGAATCAACCCGGGAAGAAGCAAGCCGAAGGGAAAGATCACGTTGCCGGTAACATTTGGCAGCGAGCTGAACTTCTGGACTGAGAGGGTCACATTTGATGTTGCTGACTTTCCATTACCTTACAATGGAATCCTTGGCCGTCCGGCACTCGCCAAGTTCATGGCAGCCTCTCACTATGCGTACAACGTACTGAAAATGCCAGGCCCGATAAGTGTCATCTCTGTCCCTGGCGACAAGAAGGATGCTCTTATATGTGCCAACAAGATCTACCGGGAAGCAGCAGCCGCAGCAGAATGCAAGACACTTGCCGCTGAAGCTCCCGGGGGGAAGAAGAAGACCAAGTCCGGCAAGAGTTCTGATGCCCACTCCAGCAAGCGCACCTCTTCGGAGTGCTGCGCTACCGTCGAGGACGCACCATCGAGCTCCACCGGCAAGTGTAAGAAGGCAATGACAGCTCCACCTGAGACCAAGAAGGTGTCCGCCAAGGAGGACGGCGCTGGTGGTACCTTCACCATCAGCGCCACTCTTGACCCCAAATAGGAAAGCGCGCTCGTTGCTTTCCTGCGGGCGAATGTCGACGTGTTTGCGTGGCAACCGTCTGATATCCCCGGTGTTTCCAGGAAAGTAATTGAGCACCCCCTTGCCGTCTGTCCTCATGCGCGGCCCGTCAAGCATAAAGTCAGGAAACAGGCAGTGGAGCGCCAAGAATTCATCACAGAAGAAATCAAGAAGTTGGAAGCAGCAGGCCTTGTCAGAGGAGTGCTCCATCCCACATGGTTGGCCAATCCTGTTGTCGTGCGCAAGGCTAACGGGAAATGGAGGCTTTGTATTGACTTCACTGATGTTAATAAAGCTTGTCCCAAAGACCCATTTCCCTTGCCGCGCATTGACCAGATTGTTGACTCCACAGCCGGATGTGATTTGCTTTCATTTCTTGATGCATACTCAGGATACCATCAGATCTTCATGGCAGAAGAGGATGAAGAGAAAACCGCATTTATCACCCCGTGTGGCACGTACTGCTTCATACGAATGCCTTTCGGTTTGAAAAATGCTGGTTCAACATTCGCAAGGGTAGTCCACCACGCTTTTGAGCCGCAGATGCACAAAAATGTGGAAGCCTACATGGATGACATAGTGGTCAAAAGCAAGAACAGGGCGACCCTGATTCAAGATTTAGACGAGACATTTGCAAATCTGCGCAGGATCAACCACAAGCTTAACCCCGAGAAGTGCGTGTTTGGAGTCCCATCCAGCAAGCTTCTCGGGTTCTTCGTGTCTCAGCGGGGAATTGAAGCCAATCCCGACAAGATCAAGGCCATTGAGCAGATCGAAGCACCAAAGCGCGTCAAGGATGTACGAAGGCTTGCCGGTTGCGTGGATGCTCTCAGCAGGTTTATCTCTAGATCTGCTGAGCGCGCCCTGCCATTTTTCAAAATTTTGAAAAAGGCAGGTCCAATGAAATGGACTCCGGAGGCGGAGGCTGCGCTGTAGGACTTGAAAAGATACATGTCCTCCACTCCAATACTTGTCGCACCTAAGCCGCAAGAGAAGTTGCTGCTATATATAGCGGCAACCAATCAAGTGGTTAGTGCTGCGTTAGTGGCGGAGAGGGAGGCAGATGATGAGCCAGCAACCACGGCAGATGCATCCAGCGACAAGCAGGGGGCTTCGCCGACAAGCTCTGGTCCCGACAGAGATGGATCTGCGCAGGAGCATGATAAGATGCAGAAGAGAATGGTGCAGCGTCCAGTTTACTTTGTCAGTTCCCTTCTACAGGGGGCTAGATCAAGGTACTATGGTGTGCAGAAGTTGCTTTTCGGCCTCCTCATTGACTCGAGAAAGCTGCGCCATTACTTCCAAGTACATGAGATCACAGTCGTCACTCGCTTTCCGCTGAAGAGGATACTGCAAAATCCAGAAGCGACAGGCAGGATTGTCGAGTGGGCGCTGGAACTGTCAAGCTTTGGCCTCAAGTTTGAGAGCACTTCAACTATCCAAAGCAGGGCATTGGCAGAGTTCATAGCAGAATGGACGCCAACACCAGATGAAGAAATTCCAGAGACGAGCATCCCCGTCAAAGAGGCAAGCAAAGAGTGGCTGATGTACTTTGATGGTGCCTTCTCGCTGCAAGGCGCCGGTGTGGGCGTGCTGCTTGTCGCGCCACCCGGAGAGCACCTCAAGTATGTAGTCCAGATGCACTTTCCAAAGGAGCAAGCAACCAACAATACTGCAGAGTATGAAGGATTGCTTGCCGGTCTCAGAATTGCAGCAGACCTTGGGATCAAGAAGCTCATTGTCAGGGGTGACTCACAGCTTGTCGTCCGCCAAGTGAACAAGAACTACCAGAGTCCATTGATGGAAGCATATGTTGATGAAGTGAGGAAGCTAGAAGAGCACTTTGACGGCCTACAGATGGAGCATATCCCAAGAGCTCAGAATGACATTGCTGATGGCCTGTCAAAGTGCGCCGCACTAAAGTTACCTGTGGAACCAGGGATCTTTGTGCTCAAGTTGACTCAACCATCCGTAACACCATCAACTAGACAAAGCAAGAAGAGGAAGTTGATTTCTGGTGACTACTTTCCGGCAGAGCTCCCCAAAGCCGCCGCCAAGAAAGTCCCCAAGATCAACACCAAGGTTGCTGAGGGGCAGTCTGCTCTGGCAAGCCTTATGGTTTGTTCCGTTGAAGCAGACGCTCCCGAAAAGTTTTGCTCCGGCAAGCTTGCCGGGGAACATCAAGCTCCGGCAAGGCCGCAAGTCCTTGCCGTGGAAGCGGATGTTCCCGCAGTAGTAGATGTGCCTTTAGTCCTTATTGTCGAGCCACAAGCTCCAGCATGGACACATCAGATTGTCCATTTCCTTAA
The DNA here is from genome assembly GCF_018294505.1 of Triticum aestivum. NCBI lineage: Eukaryota > Viridiplantae > Streptophyta > Magnoliopsida > Poales > Poaceae > Triticum > Triticum aestivum. The sequence goes on from NC_057798.1 coordinate 70,986,227, forward strand.
GACAGGAGAACTTCCCGAAGAGCAAGAAGAAGCGGAAAAAGTAGTCCGGCAGTCAAGTATGTACCAGTTTGTCGATAGCATACTGTACAGAAGAAGACTCAACGGTGTGAAATTGAAGTGTATTTCCCGGGAAGATGGACAAAAGCTGTTGGCAGAGATACATGGAGGCATATGTGGCCACCACATTGGCGCAAGAGCACTTGCCGGCAAAGCTTTCCGGCAAGGTTTCTTTTGGCCGACAACCCTCCAGGATGCAACTGCACAAGTAACCAAGTGTGAAGCGTGCCAGTTCCACTCCAAACAGATACACCAGCCAGCTCAAGCTCTCCAGACGATCCCTTTATCCTGGCCATTTTCGGTCTGGGGGCTTGATATCCTCGGCCCGTTCCCTCGAGCTGTCGGGGGCTTTGAGTACTTGTACGTCGCAATTGACAAGTTCACAAAGTGGCCGGAAGTGCAGCCAGTGAGGAAGGTGACAGCACAGTCAGCAGTCAAGTTCTTCAGGTCAATTGTTTGCCATTTCGGGATCCCTAACAGGATCATCACCGACAACGGCACACAATTCACGAGCCGCACCTTCATGCAGTACGTCCAAGACCTTGGCGCCAAGGTCTGCTTCGCTTCTGTTGCTCATCCAAGAAGCAACAGTCAAGCAGAGAGGGCAAATGCTGAAGTGCTGCGCGGGCTCAAGACTAGAACTTTCGACAAGCTGCGCAAGTGCGGAAGAAACTAGATCGAGGAGCTGCCGGTGGTTCTTTGGTCGATCAGAACGACGCCAAATCGAGCCACTGGCCCGACGCCTTTCACTCTAGTCTATGGAGCAGAGGCAGTTCTCCCCACGGAACTCGTATACGGATCGCCTCGAGTGCTTGCTTATGATGAGCTTGAGCAAGAACAGCTGCGACAAGACGACGCGCTGCTCCTTGAGGAAGATCGTCTTCAGGCTGCTGTGCGAGCTGCTCGATACCAGCAAGCTTTGCGCCGCTACCATAGCCGCAAAGTTAAAGCCAAAAGCTTCGAGGAAGGCGACCTTGTTCTTCGTCGCGTTCAGTCCGCCAAGAATTCCAACAAGTTGACGCCAAAGTGGGAAGGCCCTAATCGGGTGAAACGAGTCACAAGGCCCGGCGCTGTCCGCCTTGAGACCGAAGATGGCATTCCGGTGAGCAACTCCTGGAACATACAACATCTTCGTAAGTTTTTCCCGTAGGGCGCAGTTGCCGGAACCCGTTCCGGCAACCACCTTTTGTACAAGTCTTGCCGCTGTTGCATGTAATCCTTTGTACAAAGCCGAGCGCAGATCCCGTGCATAAATAGAACCCCATGTGCTCCGCACAACTTGTCCATTTCATGCATTAGTTTCTTTCTTGCATGCGTTATCTGACACTTTGTGCAGCACCTACATCCGGTAAGCAATAACGAGCCGAA